>NW_025964363.1:1800000-2010727 GCF_023055435.1 Haliotis rufescens
TTATCTTGTACGTATACACTGATGTGCATTGTAAACAACCTCACAATTTGCCATATAATCGTTTGCCACGTTAAACATCAAGTCTGCATTCAGCTATGATATGAATAATCACATGCCATGTTTTTATCACTGTGCCTAGAAATGTCTCATTTGGGAACAATCCCTGCGGGCGTGAACAATAACAATTCTTGATTTTATTCGCGACTAGGCAACCATGAGTGATGTCCTTGTATCTTCTAAAACACTTCCAGCATCTTGAAATAATAACATCCCAAACCATGTAGTCCTTTAAACGTAAACATTAGTTTCAACCTGCGTCCTTTTCCAACCCACTGCAACACCTTAATGTTTATACACAGTAAGGGCCTGCTTCAGTTGTTAGTGGCATGGTTCCATGCATTTTAATGACAACTGAACCTCGATGTCCACTGTCTGCACCAGACTAATCAAGGTTATGACAAAACATCAATTAATTTTCAAAATATAATAACAATTAAGAACCAAGGCATTTCTAGTGCCAAAGAAGTTGGTCTGCTGATACACTTGTTATGACTCAAAATATACATGTGATGATATAAGGGATATCCAATAGTTCAAAGTGACAACAGACGCGACATTAGCCGTGACATTACACAAATGTCATTACCATTAATTTCCTACAGGGCACTTCCTCTCCCAGGGGACCCCGCCAGACATTCCGAGATGGCGACTGCCGACACAAATTGGTCATAACACAATCATATTCGGTCGCCATGACACAAACTATCAGACAAAATGATACCATCACCATCACGACCGTGCAGACATGGACACTAGCAATGAGTCGAGGTTTACGCTCAGTTGCTATTCTTGTTCTTCCTCATGTGAAATGTCAACATTTTTTTCACTTAATCTGCTGGAGATAACATTCTTTGTGAAATTATTCAAAGACCTTTTCACGGCAGTGTTCATCGTGATAGAGTGAAATGTTAATTTTCAAGGGCTGCTATTGTCTTGTTCTGAGCATCAAGATGATGGCATACTGTTCACCTGTTGTTCATGGCCAAAAGTTAATGTTATTTTTAATTTTGCTCATCAGATCTTAATGTGAGGTCTAAAATTTTGATATTTCAATCTTTCAAATGATGTTGCAATTATTATTACGTCATTGAAAAGGCCAATGAAATTACCTGTATTAGTATTAGGGCTGGGATGTGCGATCTAATACGTATCACGTTACCTTGCTCACGATCTGATGTGTATCACACTACTGGCATGGGCTCTTATCTGTGGTGTATAAGCCATGTTTTTCATAGACAGGATGGCCAAATACCTGGCACACTAACGACTTACAGTTGGCAGTGTCAAGTATGGCGTAATGGATGAAAATATTTATGTTTTCAGTACTCATTTTTACTAGTAATTAGTGTTTGGCAGAACATTTATTGAAGAATATACTTACGAATCAATATTTTGTACTTAGTGTGCGACTGTGATCGATACTTGTATTGAGAAGTAAAACATCGCGATCCACCGATGCATTGGTGTATCGTCCCACGACTAATTAGTATTCATGGTATAACACCAAATGCCAGGCAATAAACAATATATATTTGAAACTTGGACTGATTAAAAAATTACAAACATTATCAAACCGTTACTAGGCGGAAAACAGTCGCCAAAACACTGCAAACGTAAGGCCCAAACCACAACAACGATACCCGTAGCAAATACAACGCCATCCAATAACCATTTCTTGTTTTTTGGCCACCATCAAACTGTGCATAGCAGTTTAATTATAGACAAAGTCCCCACAGCAGATGGATGTAGCCATGACAGTATTTACACAGCTAGAGACGCAGGGTCCCAGGTATGGATACAACAGTACCAGGAAGCCAATGATTGACACTAACGACTTCACATACAAACATATTGACAAATGTTTCTAAAGAGTAATCATATTAAACATTGTGCCTTGAGCACTTCACTGTGGCAACTGAATCACATTCACTGATTTGAAACAAATCAGAAAAATATCCACAGAATGTGACTTTGTGTTAGTTTATTGTGTATTCTAAACATATCCACTGATGTCAGGACCCTGGTGAAATACAGGCCCCACTGACAGACCCTTCAAGCTATTGCCTGTTGCCATGACAATAACACATAAAGCATGGAGCCATGTATTTAACACTGTCACCTACAGCAAGAAGCTAGGACCTCTGGAACCAGCTCGTTTCCCAGCTGTAGCCTCTCAATGACCTTCTACATCATGGTAGCATTCCTCGTTGTAATTATGTTTTGAAGCCTCCAGCAAAACAGTCAGTCAACACTGCATGGATACTTTCAACAACTTCCCCTATTGTGAAGCCAAGGAAGGAACAACAGGCCCTGCCAGGCTGGCTGAAGAGCTTTGGGGGGTCCAGACAGTCAGTGGAACAGCTTATTCTCAACTGGGGCTCCTCTGTGCAGCTCATCAGCCCTGACTGTGAATAAGTAAGTCTAGTCCTGTGATTAAGTGTAGATAGTGGCTATAGAGACATTTTGAAGTTCCGAAAACAAATGATGTCCTTGTATGCCCTCATCACATAAACATTGTCTTGTTTGGTTAAACAATACAAGTAAGTTCACAAAATTCTTCAAAGAGTGTTGTTGGGTTTAACTTTAAGTCTGAGATATGTGGTGCCATATGATGATCATGTCACTTCTTGCATTCAAACTTATAACCAGAGGATCCTGGCATGACTAAGGGGAACAACTCTGTGTGAGTAGGATTTCATCTTTTACTGCAGCCCATATATATATCTCATATCACACAAACATATACCGGTATTGTAGTGCTTATTTGTTAGTTTCTTGTTTAATGCAGCACACAGCAATATTCCAGCTATATGACAGCAGTCTGTAAATAATCAAGTCTGGACCAGACAATGCGATGATTGACATCATGAACATCGATCTATGCACGTGGGATATGATGACATGCATCAACCAAGTCAGCATGCCTGACCACCCAATCCTGTTAGTTGCCTCTTACGACAAGCATTGTCACCTTTCACAGCAAACATGGGTTGCTGAAGACCTTTTCTAACCTGGATCTTCAAAGGTCCCGCCGGTATAGTTACACCTCTAGAGAGAAGACTTATATCTTCTTCTGCAGTACCCTGACACATAAGCTCCTACTAAGGCCAACACAAGCTCAATAAGCCCATCATTATTAGCTCTTTTTTATCAACAGTAATATGAAAAGTCATTCATTATACATAATTTGTACAAACCCAATGTAAAGATGTGACTTTTTTCTCTCTATATTCTGACAGGCCTATATGTGATGGAAGTGGCACGGGGGTCAGATGCAGCACAGCTTGGCCTGCAAGATTCATCACGGAGAGGAAGATTTCTGCAAGATGAAAGGTTTGGAAAACTGGAGGGTCAATGGGAAGTGGTATCTTACGCTCCAGCAGAGTTCTGACATGTTTTTATCAATCATTAGACAAGACATTTATGTGCTAACTTAATCAAAGTGGGGCTGTCAATATAAGCAGGCAAAATATATCTTGAAATAGAACCCCAAAAACACATTTGATATAAAAAAAAATGTTTTTTGAGGAAATAAAAAAAGGTTCTCTTCATCAATTTTAACAAAATAATGAAAACATTTTATGTGCAAAAAGAAGATTTTTTTGGTCATCCTCAAGCTTTAAAAAATGTAGTTTTTACAGTAACTTGTTTTCACAATTAAAAATGTAGGTGTGGTCATTATGAGAACATGCAGGGTTTACACAGCGCAGAAACATGGATCCAGTCCTCACAAATATAGAGTGAGTGAGTATGGTTTACGCCGCTTTTAGCAATATTCCAGCAATTACACGACGGAGGACACCAGAAATGGGCTTCACACATTGTACCCATGTCGGGAATCGAACCCGGGTCTTCGACGTGATGAGCAAACGCTTTAACCACTAGGCTACCTGACCGCCCCCACAAATATAGAGAATGGATGAAAAAAATAACATTGCAAATTATTTCGTACAATCAAATTCTTGACAAGAAATACATAAGTCCTGTAACTGAAGGAACTACCCTACCCTACCCTACCCTACCCTACCCTACCCTACCCTACCCTACCCTACCCTACCCTACCCTACCCTACCCTACCCTACCCTACCCTACCCTACCCTACCCTCATACTTCCGGTAAGGAACCTGGAAATTAATTTCAGGGGGTCCCCCAGTCTGTTATACAGACCCTAAAACAAATATATCCAATACAGCCCATGCAAGTCTATGTCTAGATTACTGCAGCATCTGAAAATGAAGAAGTCTCTGGGCTCTTTTTTACTATATTTTATAACCATAATTTAACAACTGGTTTTTTTCTGTAAAATATGTTCATTTCAGAGACTAGATGTCAGTCTAGGGGTCCCCTGGCTATCTGGTTTTAAAGGTTAAACACCTAGGATTGAGTGATGATGCCACTGAATCTGTTACTGCTAGCATCTTATGGCTGTCAGCACCTGGAAGCACACGACATGTTTGAACATCAAATAAAACGCTGCGGAAACACCTCATCCACATGAACAGTTTTGTGTTTAAATCATTCATAACTTTCCACCAGACACGTCCGATCAACATTAACAACAACTGAAGCAGTATAACTTCATTATTTCCCATTGACACAGACAGTACAAGGTGTACCACATGACCCTGTTGGAGATATTGGCCTATATAAGTACTTCCACCCAGAAAACAAGGTATTCCCAATGCAGTAATCAAACCAACATGTGGAACTGTGGCTGTGTAGAGAGACATCTATTGTTCATCTGTACTGACTGCTCTGAGTGAACTCGACTCAAAGACATACTTATAGGTACACTCCCCTCCCTAGTGGCCGACCTTAATAAACATAATTACTGCAATTAGTTAACAAACTCTGAAAAAAGACTCTTCTCACATGTGAATATTTTGTTTAGCAGACTAGTAAAGTGCAAACCCGTTAAGTAAAAAAAACGGAAAAAAAACAATCATGAAATACTCATGTACCCCGCCAATGCTGCCATTTTCAGTCTAAATCAAAGTCGTTGCCATGGAAACTCGAAAAATAATTTTTTCAAAAATCTGAAATATCAAAATGCACCAGTTCACCAAAAACCTATCTGTGTGCCAAATTCGGTTGAGATATCTCTCATGGTTTTGAGTTCTGCTCCGGAAACGAAACCTGTCGGATTGATGGACTGAAGAACGGACGGACAGCACCCATTCCTATATCCCCCCTTCCACCTCATGGCAGGGGATAATAATGCATACATCCATGTTGAAAGGAGACTGTTTGGTGCAGTGAGGATACAGGGGAAATCTTGCATCAAGTGTTGGGTTAACAAAAACAATTAAGAAACATCTTAACAAAAAAACATCTTTCAGAAATATGTTACCTGGTAACCCCCCAAGGATAAGGGGATGATGTTGTGCAGTTGTTCGACAAGCGAGTTCTCCATAGTTCTGTTCAAATCACCAAAAACATTTGCCAAACTTGATGAGTTTTACCACATTCTGCCCCATATTGACTTCATTAAACAATATTGAACTTTATTTGTATAAGAAAATACAGACAACCCTGATTTCTGTCAAGATTATCTGGCATTTCAAGGATCTGTTCCACCATCACAATCATAAACTGGATACAATTGTCATTGATGAACAGAAGGGATGTGAATTCATTGAAGAAAGAAATTACGGGGACATACTACACATATTCAAGAGTTGATCACCTGTGTCTTGAAAAGAATACAAATATGTGACCTTAAAATAGCACAATGATTTTTGTTTGTTTGTTGTTTAACACCTTACTCAGCAATATTCCTGGTATATTACGGTAGTCTGTAAATAATCATGTCTTGACCAGACAACCTAGTGACCGTCATCAATCTACGCAATTGGTATACAATGACATGCATCAACCAAGTCGGCGAGTCTGACCACCTGATCCCGTTTGTCGCCTATTACGACAAGCATGGGTTGCTGAAGACCTATTCTACCCCGGATCTTCCCAGGTAAGCACAGACCTAACAAAACAGTATCTGAAAATGTACTCCTGTAACATCTGAAGGCAGAGTCTGGAGAGTTCACCTGCACCATGATCGTCCCGACAATGGCTGCACTTGTGACACAATGAACCAAACCCTTGATGATCCATCGCTGTCGATAGCCTGTTACAAGTCCTCCGTCACACCTCTGAACCTATTACCATCGCCACAAGTGGGTGCACACACCTTGGAATTATCCGTCTGAACACTCCATTAGAGGACTAAAGCACTCTCAATCAATATGATACTACCTGCTGTACAACTATCTATAAGCAATCGACAGATACATCATGTTGTGCAACTAATTGTAGTTCGGTCAATCAAGGGGAAGGTAACGTCTGTGTCAAGGATAGTTATGTCCATCGCGGTCTGGCCGAGTTCATGAACCAACAACAAATCAATATGATTACACCACCGCCGGTGTAACATGATTCAACTGTGGCCTCCTTCCACCTGAGAGTGTTGTGATTTTGTACATTTACCCAAAATAATGTGACACTATCTCTTACTTACCAGTCCCAATTCATGACAGAAAATCAATTTAACAGGCACTGAAGCTCAAGTTTCGAAAACAGACATGAAAGAAATTAAGGGTGAAACAACACAGAAAGATCACAAAACATAGGTCCGGATACGATACGTATCACAAAACATAGGTCTAGATACAATGTGTAACGAGGTACGCATATTTATGTCAAATCGCATGGAACTTCTTGACATTAAATATTTTAGAGCAGGTTCAAAAGGAAAAGTAGCTGTAGACACATGCTCGAAGTGGCTATTTTTAGTAGTGAACTTAAAACGTTAATTACAACACATTTTGCTATATCTGACTGACAAAAACCCTAGGTTCATTAAAACGAGTAGAAAGTAATTTATTGCAGCAAGACTAGTGTATCATCTTGTATCGATACAAAGAATAAATGTATCGTGTATTGTATCATCACATGAAAACTGACAATGCACGGATGTATCGTTTCACCCCGAGAAATGAGAACACTGTCAGCACCAACAATCTAGATGAAAGCGACTGGAAGTTGGAAGAACACGGAAACATGAAACTTTTATGGAGAACAAGTTCTTCATTGTTTGTAACAGTTCTATCCATTGAAGCATGTGTCTTGTGAGCATTTTCCTTAAATGACCCATAAAGACAAAGCATCTTAGTGCCAAGATGATAGTAACTCCCATACTTTAACATAGGCTTACAGCAGTTGTAGTGCTAAGATGATAGTAACTCACATACTTTAACATAGGCTGACTGTAGTTGTAGCGCTAAGATGATCGCAACTCCCATACTTTAACATAGGCTGACAGTAGTTGTAGCCTTAAGATGATAGTAACTCCCATGCTTTAACATAGGCTGACTGTAGTTGTAGCGCTAAGATGATAGTAACTCACATACTTTAACATAGGCTGACAGTAGTTGTAGCGCTAAGATGATCGCAACTCCCATGCTTTAACATAGGCTTACAGTAGTTGTAGCCCTAAGATGATAGTAACTCCCATACTTTAACATAGGCTGACTGTAGTTGTAGCGCTAAGATGATCGCAACTCCCATGCTTTAACATAGGCTTACAGTAGTTGTAGCCCTAAGATGATAGTAACTCCCATACTTTAACATAGGCTGACTGTAGTTGTAGCGCTAAGATGATAGTAACTCACATACTTTAACATAGGCTTACAGTAGTTGTAGCGCTAAGATGATCGTAACTCGCATTCCTTAACATAGACTTATAGTAGCTGTAGCGCTAAGATCGCTTAGTGGACGCGGCCCAGGTGAGCTAAATACATATTTGAATAATGTTTCCCAAACTGGTTTCTGGGTTCCACTGAGCTGTGACTGTTGTTGTGAGGCGCCAGGCGGTTATGACAAGCGGTCATAAACCTTGCCCACGACTTGTCCAAGTCCACTCCCAAGTGCCTTGATTCACTTAAACATGATTCCCCTTGATCAATACCCTACTGTCTGAGGCATCAACACATGACACCCGAAGAACAACTGCCTAACAAATGCATCATGCAGAAAATTACCTTCAGAAAACTCTGAAAGTGTTCGTAATGGCATGAGGGAACTTGAGCCAGGGGGTAATCAGGTGTGAATCTAAAGGAATAAGAAACGTGTTGCGCTGCAGACAGACTGTGGTGCTACACCATCAAATATACATGAGGCGAGGCATCGGCTTCTCCATACACAACAGTGGTCAAGACTCGGTATTGTCTCATGGTTAATAATACATGCACTGATGTGGGTGCAAGCTCCCTGGTATCCACTTCAAAGTAATCATATATATTTTCCATATTTGCAGGAATCTTCCCACTTACAGTAATGAACTCACAATGAGCTGTAGAAGGGACTTCTACTGTGTAGTCATCAATATTCTACAGGTGAGGTGAGGTGAGGTGAGGCGTCCAAGATTATTGCTCTTATACAGCCATGCGCATGCACGTGTTTGTGTGGCTGCTTGTTCTAGTCCGGACTAATGCCAATTTGATAGTGCTAGCCCACTGATACAATGCCGCAGTTTAACATGAATACCCCACTCAGACACAGTATACTGACTCCTAGCCGACGAGTCCTTGTTTTAGCCCCTTAATGCCAATCTCTTAACGTCTTTTGATGAGACGCAGCTGGGTATCGAACCCCCAGGGTTCACTCGAGGAATTCTCGGACATTTCATATATTCCAGAGGTACACCCACACTTGCCCCACAAGGCTTCACAAGGCTCCACCCTAGAGTTATCCCTGAACCCTGACCTTCTGCTCTTCGGGCTGACCCTCTACCACTAAACCACGGAGGCAGTCATATTCTACATATATATGTGACACAGCTGGCTGGTAAATACCCGGGTACTCTGTGACACAGCTGGCTGGTAAATACCCGGGTACTCTGTGACACAGCTGGCTGGTAAATACCCGGGTATTCTGTGACACAGCTGGCTGGTAAATACCCGGGGACTCTGTGACACAGCTGGCTGGTAAATACCCGGGGACTCTGTGACACAGCTGGCTGGTAAATACCCGGGGACTCTGTGACACAGCTGGCCGGTAAATACCCGGGGACTCTGTGACACAGCTGGCTGGTAAATACCCGGGGACTCTGTGACACAGCTGGCTGGTAAATACCCAGGGACTCTGTGACACAGCTGGCTGGTAAATACCCGGGGACTCTGTGACACAGCTGGCTGGTTATACCCGGGGACTCTGTGACACAGCTGGCTGGTAAATACCCGGGGACTCTGTGACACAGCTGGCTGGTAAATACCCGGGGACTCTGTGACACAGCTGGCTGGTAAATACCCGGGAACTCTGTGACACAGCTGGTAGGTAAATACCCGGGAACTCTGTGACACAGCTGGCTGGTAAATACCCGGGAACTCTGTGACACAGCTGGCTGGTTATACCCGGGGACTCTGTGACACAGCTGGCTGGTAAATACCCAGGGACTCTGTGACACAGCTGGCTGGTAAATACCCAGGGGACTCTGTGGAGTGTATCAGCCAGTGCTTGAAGATATAAAATGGTTTTCTCTGAAATGAGGAGACAAATACATTCTTTTGGATCCACAACACTTTATTTTCAGAACATGCAATATTTCCAGTTGAGAATTTATTTTGGGGGCATTATTTGAAAACAAATGATATTTTCGGAACACTTTCAGGAACAGACTGTTATCCCATTTGACCCTCTGCACTGAATTCGGTCATGGCCGTTCAGATACATCAACACTTATCAAGGCCATGATCTCATTGCCCATCCCAACTCCTAGCGTATTCAGTGGACTAACCACCCAGTGTGTGTCCACTTGTTAAAGACTCTCTGAAATAAGTACTACTCAAAACAAGTAAAGAACATCACATTTAGAAGGCTGTGTGTTGCAATACCTACCAGCCATGACAAATTAACTACACTCATATGAGCAAATAGGGTGCTCTTTAACTTCTTTTGAGTGGTATATAAACGTTTATTGAGCAGGTTAAGGGTCTGACAACTTTATAACAATATAAAAAGAAGAACACTAACTAGAAGGAAATATCTGTGTTATTCTAATAAAGGAAACTTAAAAAAGCATTTATCAGGTGAGGTGTAAGTACTGAAGAAGGGGCGTTTTCCATTGAATATGGTACTCACATATGACAATAGCGCCAAATAACAAAAACACCAGCAATATGCTTCATGAATACCACAATATAACTGAAATGAAAAAATCCTTCATTGTCTTGTATTTAACCCCGATTCAGTGACAGCTTGGTGAGCATTGTGTAATTGTCATCTGCCAAATCGGAATTCCTCCCCTCCCCTCCCCTCACTCCTGTCCCCCTGACCCAGACCGGCTCCCAGGACAATGCAGTCACGATCCCATCCCCACCCTATCACGATCCCAACCCCACCCCCCTTCACATTTGGCTAACACACAGGCTCCCGTTACACAATATCCTTCTTACCCCTTGCCTGTGATCCTCTCAGTCGGGTCAACAAACGTGGTGGAAATGTCAGCCAGATCAAGCTACGTTAGTTATGAAGGGTTAACCGGCTTACAAATCCCAAACATGCACTCACACAAGGGAAGATATTGAGGACGATTTGCGGACGCTGTGTTTAAATGACTCAGTAAATAAAACTTGATACAAACTTGTGAGTAAAGTCGTTTAATGGCACACACTGTTTGTGGAAGAGCTCGGCAGGAGATTCAAGTGGTTACTCTGTTATGGAACTGTATTGATCAGGATATCTGCCATCGGTGTGAAGGAGAATGGACAGAGTGAGGCACACCTCACCAACACAACACTGCTATAGACACAGGGACAAACGGACATGTCCCAGTGAGTGAGTGAGTGTCAGTGGGTGAGTGAGTTGGTGTGACAGTGAGTGAGTGAGTGAGTGGGGAGTGAGTGTCAGTGGGTGAGTGAGTGGGTGAGTGGGTGAGTGGGTGAGTGAGTGAGTGAGTGAGTGAGTGAGTGAGTGAGTGAGTGAGAGTGTCAGTGAGTGAGTGAGTGAGTGTCAGTGGGTGAGTGAGTGGGTGAGTGAGTGTCAGTGGGTGAGTGAGTGAGTGTCAGTGAGTGAGTGAGTGAGTGAGTGTGTGAGTGAGTGAGTGAGTGAGTGAGTGGGTGAGTGAGTGAGTGAGTGAGTGAGTGAGTGAGTGAGTGAGTGAGTGAGTGAGTGTCAGTGAGTGAGTGAGTGAGTGAGTGAGTGAGTGTCAGTGGGTCAGTGGGTGAGTGAGTGAGTGGGGAGTGAGTGAGTGAGTGGGTGGGCGAGCGAGCGAGTGAGTGAGTGAGTGAGTGAGTGAGTGAGTTAGTGAGTGAGTGAGTGAGTGCCTACAAGTGTGTGTGTGTGTGAGTGAGTGAGTGAGTGACTGAGTGAGTGAGTGACTGAGTGACTGAGTGAGTGACTGAGTATGCAAGTGAGTGAGTGCCTGCAAGTGTGTGTGTGTGTGAGTGAGTGAGTGACTGAGTGAGTGAGTGAGTGAGTGAGTGAGTGAGTGAGTGACTGAGTGTGCAAGTGAGTGAGTGCGTGTGAGTGAGTGAGTGAGTGAGTGAGTGAGTGAGTGAGTGAGTGAGTGAGTGAGTGAGTGTCAGTGGGTGAGTGAGTGAGTGAGAGGGTGGGTGAGTGAGTGAGTGAGTGAGTGAGTGTCAGTGGGTGAGTGAGTGGGTGAGTGAGTGAATGTCAGTGGGTGAGTGAGTGAGTGTGTGAGTGGGTGAGTGAGTGAGTGAGTGAGTGAGTGAGTGAGTGAGTGAGTGAGTGAGTGAGTGAGTGAGTGAGTGTCAGTGAGTGAGTTGGTGTGACAGTGAGTGAGAGACATAGCTTGCTTAAGAGAACTTTTCCAAATGGTGTTTGTCTAGAAGAGACTAAATCTAAACTGACTGATCTGTCTGGTTCTTGTGCGTTTTTGGTGTGTTCGATACAACTATACAGATTAGTGGTGATATCTATGTGTAGGAGAAACCATGTCTCCGAGGGATTACTAGAGATTGTAAACCCTCACATGAGGAACGTTCCCGAATGTGAGGGTTTCGGATCTCTAGTAATCCCGCGGAGACATGGTTTGTCCAACTTATAAACCGACTCATCGTATAGACAACGTTTTTAATGAAATAACTGTAATAAAAACTCTCAAATGTATAAACTGTATCGGATATGAAATATGGCCTACAGTCGTGAACTCGGTTCAATAAAACTGGTGACCTCAGCACGTGGGTTTCGCAACGGTGCGAAATCTGCACGTGCGTCTCGTAGGCTGAGACTGTTACACGTTTTGCTTCTACTGACGCTCGTTCTTGTACGGCCTGTTGCTGGCGTACGGATCTTGAAAAGGCCATTCTAAAAAGCAGTGCTGCTTATCAACACCTCTGTAGCCTTGTGGTACACCCGCTGGGCTACAGATATGAAGGTTGCAAGTTCGATCCTCGGGAATATAAAGAAAACATTTGTCATCTGATTTTACATTTCATTACATGTTACAATCTGAACGGAAGTTATAATGATTGTAAGCCCTCCTGTGAGGTGTTACGTATTGGAGAAAACACGCTTACGAGGTTTTGGTAGACAGAGCATGCCCTGGGGAGAGGGAACAACCAAGTGGGCGAAGCCCCCGCTGTTTTTCCCGACCCCCAGGGCATGCTCTGTCTACCAAAACCGAGGGAAAGTGTTTTTCCATACTTATAAACCGTTTATATTGATTAAATGTTATAACGAGCATCTATAAATGAGGCGCATATTTGGTCCGCTCAGTGTTTTACATATGGATAATGGTACAGTCCTTACATCAAGAGTTTGGTATATTTACTTCCAATTGGGGAATTAGATGTAGTTATACTCCAGTGGCTAGGCCACAAGCTAATCCAGTCAAAAGAGCTCACAGAACATTAAAAACTTTGTTAGTGAAAACAGCAGAATGTGAGAAAACATGGGACACAGTTTTGCCAGAAATTGTATTAGCACATAATCCATGTTAAATCACACCACTGGTTTTTCTCCATATTTTGTTATGTTTGGTCGTAACAGTTTGATTCACAAGTTAGTGTGACACGATTTTTCTTCCGTGGGGGAGGATATGGATGGCTGTGTAGAGTTATGGGATAAGTGTGTCAAATCTCTGAATTACATCATCAAGAACAGACATCTGAAAGAGTTTCAAGGATGTTTAATGTTTGTGATCGTGTTGCTGTGAAAATATTAGGAGGATATAAGTTCAAGAAACAGCATTTCATGTCTGGATTTGTGGTATCCAAGTGTTATGGTGTGTTCTTGCAAGTCAAGTCATCAGGCCGTTCATTGAGAGAAGCAGTCATCATAAGTGTTGATCAAGTCGTGCCAGACCTTTCTTGAGAGGGGAGGGATGTGAGGTTGTTCCCGGTACTCGACAGCTTCGCCCGAACACAACGGTCCCATGGTAGTGTGTGGCTGCACGTGGAATCATAGACTATGACGCGTGATCTCGTTATTGTCCTTGTCAAGTAAATGTCTTGTGTTCGTACCTCTGTGTTGTATGGTATGTGGGCCCGACGGCCTTACAATGTGTAGTTATTCTATCCTCCTAATAGGCAAGTTTAGATATGTGGACAGTAAGGACTCCAGTAAGGTCTCTTATAGGGACAACTTTTTCTTGTTGTTCACATAATGTAGGTGAGGTGAAATGGGGTTTAACGTCGCGTCCAAGATTATTTCACTATAGCGACGTGCATGTACGTGTGTGTTTGTGTGGCTGCTTGTACTAGTCTGGACTGATGCCGATTTATAGTGCTAGCTCACTGAGCTGCAGTTTAACATGAATACCCCACTCAGACACAGTATACTGACTCCGAGCCGACCAGTCCTTGTTTAAACCCCTTAATGCCGAGCGCCAGACAGGGTAACAAGTACCATCTTTTAACATCTTTTGGTATGACGCGGTCGGGGATCGAACCCCGGACCTTCCGCTCTCCTGGCGGACGCTCTACCACTAGACCACGGAGGCGGTCTCACATAATGTAGAAATTATGATTTAAACTAATAATTATTGCCTTAGAGACTTGTGCAAGTCTACACTACAGCCCAACATCCACCCTTACTGATCTCAGGAGCAGTTTACTAACTACATATCTGATTTCTCTGTCAACATTTCAGCCAGATCATCCTCCCTGATCCTCATTTCTCCACCTACCATCCTCAAAAGCTCTTTTTCCATGTTTACCTGGCATGTAGTTTCCATGGAAACGGAAATATCCAGAGATTACCTTTAATTTGGGGGCACAATGGATCTAAAGCCGATTTTCTAAAACACATAATGTATAATCTGCCTGTGATCCCCATCTCACACCCGTGAGGACAACAGTATCGATTTGTGTAATCTGGGAATTATAGACCCCCACTCACACAAGTGCGACATCGGCACGTACCTGACAAAGCATACAATGGTCTTCTTAACTCTCCCAATTCAAATAATGTTATTATCTGTCATTACCTTGTGTACATCAATCTCACTGGATTCCAGCTGAATATGTAGTTTGTTAAAACTGCACAATGATGTAGTCACATACACCTCTATACAAGCTCCTTACAGCTGCAGCATGTTCCTCTACACAGGCTCCTTACAGCTGCAACTATTCCTCTATACAAGCTCCTTACAGCTGCAACCCCTTCCTCTATACAAGCTCCTTACAGCTGCAGCATGTTCCTCTACACAGGCTCCTTACAGCTGCAACTATTCCTCTATACAAGCTCCTTACAGCTGCAACCCCTTCCTCTATACAAGCTCCTTACAGCTGCAGCATGTTACTCTACACAGCCTCCTTACAGCTGCAACTATTCCTCTATACAAGCTCCTTACAGCTGCAACCCCTTCCTCTATACAAGCTCCTTACAGCTGCAGCATGTTACTCTACACAGGCTCCTTACAGCTGCAACTATTCCTCTATACAAGCTCCTTACAGCTGCAACCCCTTCCTCTATACAAGCTCCTTACAGCTGCAACCTCTTCCTCTATACAGGATCCTTACAGCTGCAACATGCTCCTACATACAATCTCCTTACAGCCATAACATGTTCCTCTATACAATCACCTTACAGCTGCAACCTCTTCCTCTATACAAGCTCCTTACAGCTGCAACTATTCCTCTATACAAGCTCCTTACAGCTGCAACCTCTTCCTCTATACAAGCTCCTTAAAGCAGTAACATGTTCCTCTATACAAGCTCCTTACAGCTGCAACCTTTCTCTATACAAGCTCCTTACAGCTGCAACCTCTTCTTCTATACAGGCTCCTTAAAGCAGTAACATGTTCCTCTATACAAGCTCCTTACAGCTGCAACCTCTTTCTCTATACAAGCTCCTTACAGCTGCAACCTCTTCCTCTATACAGGCTCCTTAAAGCAGTAACATGTTCCTCTATACAAACACCTTACATCTGCAACCTCATCCTCTATACAGGCTCCTTAAAGCAGTAACATGTTCCTCTATACTAGCTACTTACAGCTGCAACCTCTTTCTCTATACAAGCTCCTTACAGCTGCAACCTCATCCTCTATACAGGCTCCTTACAGCTGCAACATGCTCCTACATACAAGCTCCTTACAGCTGCAACATGCTCCTCTATACAGGGTGGGCTGAGAGACAAGAAGGGTGGGCTGAGAGACAAGCAGGGTGGATTGGGAGACAAGGAGGGTGGATTGAGAGAAAAGGGTGGATTGAGAGACAATTAGGGTGGATTGGGAGACAAGGAGGGTTGATTGAGAGACAATTTGGGTGGATTAAGAGACAATTTGGGTGGATTAAGAGACCAGCAGGGTGGATTGCGAGACAAGGAGGGTGGATTGAGAGACAAGAAGGGTGGATTAAGATACAATTAGGGTAGATTAAGAGACAAGAATGGTGGATTGAGAGACAAGGAAAGGGGATTGAGAGACAAGAAGGTTGGATTGAGAGACAAGGGGGCTGGATTAGGATACAATTAGGGTAGACAAAGAGACAAAAAGGGTGGATTGAGAGACAAGGAGCATGGATTGAGAGACAAGGAGGGTGGATTGAGAGACAAGGAGGGTGGATTGAGAGACACGGAAGGTGGATTGAGAGACAAGGAAGATGAATTGAGGGACAAGGAGTGTGGATTAAGAGACAAGGAGTGTGGATTGAGAGACAAGGAAAGGGGATTGACAGACACGGAAGATGAATTGAGGGACAAGGAGGGTGGATTGAGAGACAAGGAGTGTGGATTGAGGGACAAGGAGGGTGGATTGAGAGATATCAAGGTGGGTTGAGGGACAAGGAGGGTGGATTGAGAGACAAGGAAAGGGGATTGAGAGACAAGGAGGGTGGATTGAGAGATATCAAGGTGGGTTGAGGGACAAGGAGGGTGGATTGAGAGACAAGGAGGGTGGATTGAGAGACAAGGAGGGTGGATTGAGAGATATCAAGGTGGATTATGAGACAAGGAGGGTGGATTGAAAGACAAGGAGGGTGGATTGAGAGACAAGGAGGGTGGATTGAGAGACAAGAAGGGTGGATTGAGAGATATCAAGGTGGGTTGAGGGAGAAGGAAGGTGGATTGAGAGATATCAGGGTGGATTGAGAGACAAGGAGGGTGAATTGAGAGACATTGAGGATGGATTGAGACAAGGAGGGGAGATTGAGGACAGTGATTGAAATAATTTTAAAACCCAGCAGGAGATCCATAAATGTTGCCAGCCCGTCATCATAGTTACCTGCCCGCATTAAGACATTATAAATATTGAAAATCACAAGAACAAAAAGAGACAAATTGCATCTTGATTCAGTTGAAATAATGACAAACAATTACTTCAGAATGTACAAGGAGTTATAATGGAACTGTAAGTTGGCTTAAAATTATCTGCCATAAGTCGGGCAGGTAGAGGAAAAATTCATGCAGCCCGACAGAAAAGTTACCAGCCACGGGCAGGCGAGCAAGCGGGCAAGCGGGCAGGCGGGCAGGCAGTTATTTCGGACACTGGCCAGGAAATATAAATGCTTGAGAATCTACACTGGTGCCATGACTGTGACAGAGACAAGAATGCAGTAAGTACATAGGGAACATTCTTCCACCATTATCAAGTATGTAAATCTACACTGAGACACTCAGCTATCAATTAACCAAGTAACAGTTATCGCTCTCCTCATTCATTGTAATCTGTGCTCGCAACAGGAATGTCACAATTAGGGGGTGATAAACAACACAACTGTCGACCTTCCCAAGCTTCTTCGTCATCTTGCCAGAAGTAGAGTTACTACGCATACCTGCTTCAAAACAAGCACCTGCTGAACCTGAAGTGATGCCTAGAAATAAGTAAACAATAGTCAAGGTATATCAAGTTGTGTTTGTGGCATGTTCTGATCCTGTGAGTGGTCAGTGTGGGTTTTGGTGCTTTCAGCAATGTCAGAGCAGGATACACTAGGGTCGAGGACATTCGTCACCACTCGCCCCTTCCCGTCACCTGCAAGAAGACTCGTCCCAAACGATGAATGTTAGGTGTGAAAATACAACAAACAAATCAGAATGTGCACAAGACTTCAAGTACTTCTACCAAAGAGTCCCTCAGGAATATTTTTTTTATTTTAGATATGTCTTTCATCTGAAAATATACCCAAGATACAGTTACTTGTGTTCAATCAAACTCTATAATATCGTAAGTCCTGATATGTTCTAATAGCATGTGGAATATTTATGATATATAGAGGAAATATACGTGAATCATTATGCAATGAGATGACCATTATTTAAGCTATGCCCGTTTACACATAGAGGAAATCCAGTCGCAAAATTGGGTTTGAGATGAGTAGAAGTCGCTTTTCGGCTTGTCCCGGAATAACAGGAGCTGGTCACGAACAGGATCTAGGAATTGACCACACACATTAGTGACATAAAAAAACACTTGAGCATAAGATTACCGTGCCACCCGTCTGATTATTGTTGTTAAATGCCACGTACAGCAATAGTCCAGCCACATCCTGTACATGTCCAATCAAACGTCATTTCCGACCATAATGCATTAGGGGCTGGTTTCGTGACCCCTTTTGGAAATAATTCCATGTGTTCCTGATCTATGGACAACTCTTGGAAGTGTGCATCTGACAGTATCAATGAAATAAATCAAAACCACCAAAATAACGACTTAATAGCCATTTGAAGTTTTAAAAAAATCAATTTTTCGGTGATTTTTAACTATCAGTAACCCCTCATGCTTCAAGACAAATGTTGAAAACTCCTAACTGTATGGTATCTGTGGAAAGGGCAGACCATGGACAATAATCTCAATTCAGAAAAAAAGACAGGTCAGCACGAAAACCTGAAAAAGTGTCGAAAGAAATACCTAAAAAAAATAAATTCCAAATACATTTTTGCGATCCTTTAATAGGGTATTCCCACTGTGATTGCACACCAGAAATTGCATTTCGACATATATTTCATGTGATTCAATTACTATTTCTGATACAACCCTAATTCCACAAATAGCTGCTGTAACCCCAGGCTGTCCTAACAATATGTAAATAATCAAGTATGGAGCAGACAAACCAGTGATTTGTCACTTTTATTTGATACAAAGAGCAACATCATCATACGATTCCACCATTCCACCAAGGTACTGAGCCTGACCACCTGGTCCAATGTCACCTTGACAACAACCATGAGTGAGTGAGTGAGCAACATTCCAACAATATCACAGACGGGGACACCAGAAATGGGCTTCACACATTGTACCCATGTGGGGAATCGAACCCGGATCTTTGGCGTGACAAACAACAACCATAAACTGACCTATTCTATACTTGACCCCCACGGGGTCGGCTGATCCTGTAGAAGTCCTAAAACACATTTAATTGGCTACGACTTGTTATGTGGCACATAGCCCCTTCAGAGTCTTGTTCCTGTCACTTGTGATGAAGACTACAGAGATAGTGAGTGAGTGAGTAGGGTTTAACGCTGCTTTTAACAGTATTCCAGTTATATCATGGCGTGTCAGCTTAATGTGGGAGGAAAGCCCGAAGTGATGCAGGTCTCAGACATTTACCACTTCGGTGAAACCCACGAGCGAGGGTATGGTGCTGACAAACCTAGAAACATAATCGGGGCGAACCGGGATTCGAACCCACAATCATAGGTTTCTCTGCACAGCGAATCGCGGCGCCTTGGACGACTGGGCCACCCGTGCCCCCACTACAGAGATAACATTGTATCATCATTGTACAGCCAAATAAACGATCAGATCTAACTTCACATCACCTGCCTCAGCTATGCACCCAATATCACTTAAAATACTACCAAATCCACCAGCGCCTTCTGCAAAAATTATCTCATATTTCATTTTCAAAATTTTCACGCAAAGAACATCTGCATCTCCTCTCTAGACCTTGATAACATTTGTATTCCATTGTGTATGTCAATGTTTATAACTTTTCACTAAAACTAGTCATGTTCATGCTTTGTACCCTGCCCCCTGTGGGTGACGTATAACAAATCTTCTTCTTCTTCTTCTTCTTCTTCTTCTTCTCCATCCTCCTGCATCCATCCATGGAATCAGGACCACACGATTTCTCAGAAGTTATTAACACCCTAGACCTTTAATACTCCAGATATGGCCAGCAATCTCCCAACATTTCACCACGAGAACTCAGCCACAAAATCAATCCAAACCCACTTTACACGGCCAGGGCAGAGTGACCCAGCTTGCAGCATGACACACAAATCAAACATGACATGTCATGACATTGGACTATCATGGGGGAATTAGCCTGCACGCATGTCACGAGCAGACATGACACTAAACGAAGGCTGATCGTACACAGAACTCCCCACTTTCGTGCCATGCATTTTTTGTGAATATGAAACTATCTTTTTTGATATTCTCAGCAGAGCAGTGAAAGTGACACTACAAGTTTTAGCTGTGTTCACAAGACTGACTCCACATTTGGCAGCTGTAGAAAAATGACTACACTTGCACAAGTCTCTAAGGCAATAGTTATTAGTTTAAATCATAATTTAAATAATGTAAATAATAAGAACAAGTTACCTTGTAAGAGACTGGAGTACTGTCCACATATCTAGACTTGCCCATTGGGAGGATAGAATTACTACACAGTCATGGACTTTTCTCTCAGTACAGCCTTGGAGTAAGGCTAGGCTTTAGTGGAGTGTTGGTCTGGGAGGCCATCATAATTATTAGTTTAAATAATAATTTCTGGATTATGTAAATAATAAGAACAAGTTGTCCCTATAAGAGACTGGAGACTGTCTGCACATCAGGACTTGCCTATTAGGATAGAATAACTACACATCCATGGATTTTCTTTCAGTACAGCCTTGAAGCAAGGCTAGGAAATGGCTGACACCAACACAATACGAAATTAACAGGGTTAACATGTTCTCCTTAAATTCCAGGAAATATTTCACTTCCGATGTTGCTGGTGTATGTCATGTATGTCATCCAACAAATCACCAGGAACGTCACTTTAATACCCATAATGAACGGCACTACTGTGAAATCAATTGGGGATATTTGCCATTTCTCGTCAAATAACACGTGTATCTCGTCAAGCGGCCTGACAACATTGATACATTCACAAGTGGTACTGTGACGAGATGACATCCCCACGTTACTGGACAAGAAAACCCACATGTCCTATTGATTTTGTAGTTTCTCACTGATCCTAATCTGAAAACCATCGCGTTATTGAGGCTGAAAATATACTTCCCGCCTAAAGTGTTATTTCATTTGAGTGAAATTACACACGTTGTATGACGGGATCAAAATATCGATCATATATTTCTGAGATAAATGAGGTGTTGTTTTTGCTACAACTGAAACACGTACGTGCAAGAGAGGATATTTAATGAAAAACCTTGTCCCAATGTGCCTCAGTTTTACATGAAAATAATCATTTCATTAAAAATCTTCATTGACATTTGTATCTAGTTTCCAAATGCGCAAACATATTCATGCCATCAGATCTATGAATAACATCCCAGCTGAGAGAGCAGCCGGATCGAGTCTACGTTACTTCATCACGGCAACCAGCTAACTCCGTCCTCAGCCAGATTCCTGGCTACAGCTGCTTCTCAGGACCGGCAGAAAACCTGCTGATTCAACTCTCTCATGCAAAGGCATTGGAAAATTTATATCCCCATATTTCACAGTTATTGCATAAATTCTTAGAATTGTTATTATGTTGCAAAAAAGACTGCAGTATTCCTGTGGAAGTCGTACTGTATGTAGTGCATGCACCGATTCTCCTTGAATAACAGCATGGGGTGAGTGAGTAAGTGAGTGAGTGAGTGAGTGAGTGAGTGAGTGAGTGAGTGAGTGAGTGTCAGTCAGTGACTGAATCAGAGAGGGAACAAGATGTTTTTATGATATGTCATTCAGTCATTTATACACTCTTTGTCAGGCAAACCAGTGACTGATAGCATGAACAACAATCCGCATTTGCGGAATGACATGCGACATCAGCCAGGTCGCACATCCTCGTCACTCATCTGTCAAGCCAGGGGAACTGGACACATCTTCCGCTAACGACTCCCCGTGGAGTACAATAACCCCCCGACTTGTGGCATCCCTTCCCAGCAAGCTGTAACAAGCTGTGATGCCACTCTCTTGGTTAAATACGGTATTCAGCTATTTATCTTCTTGCAACTGCAACATGTCAATCGCTGCCAAATTTGTGATGAAAAAACTCATCCATTACGGTTGCACATGTCTCCAAGTGAGATCGGGCTGGAGATGGTGTTGGGGGCAGGATGCTGTGAGCTAACAGTATTTGTCAAGAACAATGTACTCATGGTCTGTACCTATTGCGAGGATCAAAGGATAGCACAAGATGATGGATTCCCAGGCCCAATACAGTTACAAAACACCAGCTAATGGCAGTAGTCTCCAGTTTCACCAGTACCTAATAATCGGCCTATATACACTGTAGGGGAAATGTGTAACGGAATTGGTTTGTAATTGGTTTACAGATTCCGCACACACTAAAAAATGAAAAGCTGAAAAGAAATAATCTGAAGACACTATTTTTTATTCTGTCATTTAATACAAAACGTACGTGTTCACCACAAAAACTTTCGTCAGACAATAGGGTGTGTTAAGTTACACGGAGAGACAAGCTTAACTAGCACATGTGGAAACATTTTCAGAGAACTTTTTGTTACACAAAACATTAGTTTCAAGTATCATCTTTATCTTTTGTTGTTTTATATCGACCAACCTGGATTTTTCACCAATAGGTCCACTATCAAAACTGTTTTTCCTAAAATAAGCCCACTCCACTGTAGCTCACCTGGATAGGAAGTCAACAGTTTAAAAAAACAAAGACAGCTACTGAAAAGTTTTACAATCAGCATTGATATTCAAAGATTTTCTGTAGAAATATGAAATATAAACACTAAACCAAATGAATATAACAAAATATGATGTTATCACACAGAAAAAAAATCGGGTCTTGCAATTTCAGTAGAGAAAGACATTCTGAGGGAATGTAAGAACATATTAAAGTCAAAATTTTAAATATTGCAAATAAACTGACCAACTAGCTTAATATATAAGATAACAAATTTCACAAGATTCATACAGATCTTTGCACTCTAAATTCAATCACTCTTAAAGCACTTTTCAAGGAAAATCATTTGTTTTTAAGAACTCTTTTCTCGTTTAACAACACGGAAATGCTGAAACTTTAATCCCAACAATGACAGACAATTTTTCTAGTGACGACTGCTTGATCTGTGAGACCTTAGCGCACTTTTCCCCAGTGTACCACTACCAATGTCCTTCCTGTAGCAGTAAAACAAGGCCGTGTGAATTTCACAAACTTCCCCAAGATGTAAACACAAGTCGCGACTAACGGATCGGGTGGTCAGGCTCGCTGACTTGGTTCATGCATGTCGTCGTATCCCAGTTGCATAGATCAGGCTCATGATGTCAATCACTGGATTGTCTGGTCTACACTAGATTATTTACTGACCACCGTCATATAGCTGGAATATTGCTGAGTGTGGCGTTAAACAACAAACAAACAAACAAACATTTACATTCAAGTACTGTCAATAAAATTCCAGAACTTCCATGGTAAAATGGCAGAATCAAGCACTTTTCATCGGACATGTTTTCACTTTTCATCAGACATGTTTGCACTTTTCATCGGACATGTTTGCACTTTTCATTGGACATGTTTTCACTTTTCATCGGACATGTTTGCACTTTTCATCAGACATGTTTGCACTTTTCAAATCTGTGCAAACCCTGATTTCATTTCATTTTGTATGAAAATGACTGAGTAATGTCTACAAATAGTTTTTTCAAAAAGCTCCTGCCATCAAATTGAACAAATTCAGGTGTACATCCAGAAACACTTTACATGCATAGCAGCGGTAGTCCTGTACTATCTGCCAAACTGCCCAATAGTTAAGGTATCACAAGGACTAGTAGAAATCTGCCCCTATTAAGGGTCTATGCTCAAACTAGCAACCTTTGGGTTCTCTGCCCCCCTACATTCAGGGGGTGAACATTTATAAAAATGTTACTTGACAAAGGGCAAATATGACCAACATTCTTACTTGCCCTATTTTAACATGTAACTAAATTCAGTAAAATGTTAGTACTACAGAACTGAGAATCAGAGATACACCTGTCCTCCAAGGATTTCTGTAATAAAAGTTTATTTACTCCACATATGATGTTCAGTACAGACACAGTGAGTCTAATCAACACATGGTTCGTACGAGGGGTGTTCATTAAAGATTTCCCCTGACCCACTTCCGATGGACTTAGTGGAATGAAACTTGGCATAGGTATTAGTCTTTCTCCACATAGGAACCACCAAGAGTTACACACTTCTCCCATCGTCTTATGCAACTATGGAGTCCTCGCTTGTAAAAGCCCTCATTTTGCGTCTCAAACCAGGACTTGACTTCAGAAATCAGTGTTTCATCATCTGTGAAACGTTTTCCCTTCAAAAATGACTTCATGGTTGGAAAGAGGTGGAAGTCAGATGGTGCAAGGTCAGGAGAGTAAGGAGGATGTGGAAGGATTTCATAGCCACAGGACCGCGCTTCTGTCTGGGCAACATGAGAGTTGTTAACTGGAGCATTGTCTTGCAGGAGACGGACACCCTTGGTCAGCATGCCACACCTCTTAAGCTTGACAGCGTCCCGCAATTTCCGCAGCAGTGAAGTATAATAAGCTCATGTAATTGTGGTTCTCTTTGCCAAGAAATCCATCATCACTACTCCGTGCTGGTCCCAAAACACCGTGAGCATGACCTTGCCTGCAGAGGGTTGGACACGTGCCTTCTTTGGGGGTGGTGACTCCACATGCTGCCATTGCATCGACTGAACTTTAGTCTCAGGATCATAGTGATGGACCCATGTTTCATCCTGTGTGATAAGTCTGTCAAAAAAGTTTGCCTTTTTGGGGGGGCACATGTCCAAAAGATCCTTTGAGCAATTGACTCCTTCCTGCTTTTGGAAAGGTGTGAGCAACCTGGGAATCCATCGTGCAGACACCTTATGCATGTTCAAATTGTCATGGATGATTTTTTCCACAGACCCTACACTGAACTTGACATCTTGTGCTAACTTGCGAACAGTTATACGTCGGTCTGCCAAAATGGCGGTCTCCACTTGATGGATAGTGTCCTCATCACTGGCTGAATGGGGGCGACCAGGAATGGCAGCTGTTTCCACAGATGTCCGACCACACTTGAACTGGCGATGCCAGTGTTTAACAACGTCATATGATGGGGCATCTTCCCCATAAGTTGCTTTCATTTCATCGAAAGTTTCTTTTGTTGTGCGACCTTTCAAATATAAAAACCTAATCACTGCTCGGTATTCTACTGGCTCCATTGTCACACCCTACTCGATCATAACACCTGTAAAAGTGGTAAGATGAATAGTTTGGTGCTGCAAATTCAGACATAACCCATACATACATGTATCATTACACATGTGAAATTTCAACCAAATATGATAACCCTAAGTGGTTTAGGGGAAATCTTTAATGAACACCCCTCGTACTTGCTGTACTCCCACGAAGAGCATCTCTCTCATATGACACGCGGGGCGGTCAGGTGGCCTTGTGGTTAAAGTGTTCGCTCGTCACGCCGAGGACCCGGGTTTGATTCCAGACATGGGTACAATGGGTGAAGCCCATTTCTGGTGTCCCCCGCCGTTATATTGCTGGAATATAGCTCAAAGCGGCGTAAAACCAAACTCACTCACTCATTTGACACCCACTCCAAATGTACATCTGAGGTATCATGACTTTTCAAAAACTCAATTCTGAAATTTGAACATCCATCAATAATAGTTCTCTTTCGATTACAAGCTTGTATGTTTTGGTACTTTGAACTTCAGCCATGTCATCAAACACAACCCAAGGAAATTGGTCTTTCCAGCCAGCGATGAATGTTCGCTTTCGTTTACATTCGTCATACTTCTTATCCCTGGCCAATATAGATTCATTTGAATTTTCAGAATTCCTCTTCGCCTTTCTTTTAAACTTGTCCCCACTGCCGAAGAAACTTGAAATAGACCGCTGCTACATGATCGGACATGTGCGATACCGGCAATGTAAAGTTACAAGTGCTAGTTTATGAAAGCACATTTATTTTCAAAATATTTTATATTTCATATTTTTTGTAATTAAAGAGGCTAAAATGATTATAAATGGGAACTAATATACATATGTTATTTTTTAGATTCATTCATTTTCATTATCATGCACAGAAATCGTGTCTATTAGGTACATTATATTGGCGCTGAACACACCCAAATGTCGCCAGTGTCAGGGTAGGTTACCCTGATCACTATCATTAGCCCTTGGATCCCCTTTACGATCAATCACCCCTTTACGATCAATCACCCCTTTACGATCAATCACCCCTTTACGATCATTAGGGTTAGGTACCAGTTTAGTGGCTATTATAGATTCTATAGCGGCTCCTAATATCCTTCTCTCAAAAACGTCGAGAAAAAAGGATGCAATGGTTTAGGCTACTGGAAACTGGGGGGGAACATTCACACAAGCCACCTTGACCCACTACATTTATTCAGTACTCATTCAAAAGCGAACTCACCCAAGTGTCGTCACTAGCCATGCTTGTGCCTCCCTCGTTCCTTACTATTATCCACATTATCCTTACAGTGATCCCTACCACACTTTTCTGTCACAAAAATCACCCGACGAATTATTAAATACGATGTTATTCATGCATAACTGCGAGTTTGACGTCTGATGCCTGACACCTGGAGCCGTTTCAGTTCGTGCCATATCGGCTCCTTCCTCACCACTCGGCATCTTGTAGATGAAGGAATGGGGCGAGAGTGCCTCATGGCAAAGGGATCACTGGTAAGTGTCTTTAGACGAAAGTCACAAGACACCATGCCACAAGACACTGTTACCTTCGTAAGTGTCCGTCACCTAGTCGACCCTTTTCATTCAGTTCCGTAATGGCGTAGGCATGACTTGGTAAATTTGCACTTAGTTTCACAGTTTGGACGTAGCTCAGTTGGTTAGCAGTCGGGCTAACAATCCGAAGGTCACGGGTTCGCCTCTGATGGATTCTCACAAAAACTTGTTGCTTGTCTTTGAGACAAATGACCTACAGCAGAGATAGTCCTCACGAGAAGTTGTGTCAATATAGTGCTAACTTGGCTATAGCGTGCGGTAACGCATGGCTCCCAATATTAATGAACATTTTTCTTAGACTCAAGTTTTACACTGACTCTTTTCCCCATCACAAAAAACTAATGTTTGCAGCATATTTTATTCATTCTATTTAAAATTTCATTCAATATTGTTTAGATATATTTCGGTGAAATTGTGTGTAAAGGTATTGGTAGACTGCACAACTTACTGTTACTTATTGCAACCACAGTCAGATTATCACTATTGACGCCTTGAAATGAACATAAGTTGACAGAGAATGGATATATATCATGTATATATATCATGTATATATATCATAAATGCCATACTTTGACTCATTAAAAGACATATTTGTTGTAGTTTGACTGTTATGCGTCAACAAAGTTTTCGCAATCGACAGCACGTGAGCCTCAACAGTGACTGGTGTATTCAAACAAAATATTTAATCAAAGCTAGGCCCAATGAAGCTTCAAAACTCGGCACGAGATCTACCTTGCATTACTAATTCCAAGAAATGTAGTCAACTGTCATTCCATTTCAAAGAAGCATGTGCAATATGTGGAAGTGTTACTACGACCTGCCTGACATCAAAGTGTATTAATCCCATTGTTTGACAGGTGTAGCTGTATGCAAATTAGATTGCCATTCTTGGCCACCAAATCAAATATCGTTACATAATCACATGATTACATTCTCGTGAAACTTGACCCTGTTGATTTTGTGAGCTCTACTTATCCATGGGCACGCTAGAAAACGTATATTACTCACCCAAATTCTAAACCTCACTTGGTATGGGCGTTTGGCAATGGTATTTTTCAACCCCTGTTGGTGCCTATGTCATAACAGTATTCTACCCTCGCCCACGGAACAACAACCAGTATCTAGTTCTGTCATCAGGGCCATGTTGTCAGGTATTACTCCAGTCAACAAACATCCCAGCACCATTACACACAGAATCAATGCTTGTGACACGGTGTCCCACTCCAGATGCCTGTACCTCCTCCATCACGGAGGCCAGCAGAATTTGGCCATCTGATACAGAGACAGCAGAGCCAGTCGACAATTGATCACATCCAATAGAACGATTCATCACACTCAGACAGAGATGAGACAAACTGATACCCCAGTTGTACAAGGCCTCCTCCTCACGACAGACCAACCTATGACAGACCAACCTACGACAGACCAACCTACGACAGACAAACATACCACAAACCAACTTACGACAGACCAACCTACGACAGACAAACATACCACAAACCAACTTACGACAGACCAACCTACGACAGACCGACATACGACAGACCAACCTACGACAGACCAACATACAACAGACCAACCTACGACAAACCAACATACCACAGACCAACATACCACAGACCAACCTATGACAGACCAACCTACAACAGACCAACATACGACAGACCAACATACGACATACAAACATACCACAGACCAACATACCACAGACCAACATACAACAGACCAACCTACAACAGACAAACATACCACGGACCAACATACGCCAGACCAACGTACGACAGACCATCGTACGACAGCCCATCGTACGACAGATCAACATACGACAGCCCAATGTATGACAGACCAACATATGACAGACCAACCTACGACAGACCAACCTACGACAGACCAAACAACAACAGACCAACATAGGACAAACCAACATATGACAGACCAACCTACGACAGACCAACATACAACAAAGGTATGACAGACCAACATACAACAAACCAATGTACAACAAACCAACATACGACAGACCAACATGCGGCAGACCAACGTGCGACAGACCAACGTACAGCAGACCAACCTACAACAGACCAACACACGACAGACCAACATGCGACAGACCAACGTGTGACAGACCAACGTGTGACAGACCAACGTACAGCAGACCAACGTACAACAGACCAACATTGACATACAAACCTACGACAGACCAACGTACGACAGACCAACGTGTGACAGATCAACGTGTGACAGACCAACGTACAGCAGACCAACATACAACAGACCAACATTTGACATACAAACCTACGACAGACCAACATGTGACAGACCAACGTACAGCAGACCAACGTACAACAGACCAACGTACGACAGACCAACGTACGACAGACCAACGTGTGACACACCAAAGTACAGCAGACCAACGTAAAACAGACCAACATTTGACATACAAACCTATGACAGACCAACATGTGACAGACCAACGTACAACAGACCAACGTGTGACAGACCAACGTGTGACAGACCAACGTACAGCAGACCAACGTACAACAGACCAACATTTGACATACAAACATACGACAGACCAACGTGTGACAGACCAACGTACAGCAGACCAACGTACAACAGACCAACATTTGACATACAAACCTACGACAGACCAACGTGTGACAGACCAACGTGTGACAGACCAACGTACGACAGACCAACATACGACAGACCAACATACAGCAGACCAACGTGTGACAGACCAACGTGTGACAGACCAATGTACGACAGACCAACGTGTGACAGACCAACATACGACAGACCAACGTACAGCAGACCAACGTGTGACAGACCAACGTACAACAGACCAACGTACAACAGACCAACGTACAGCAGACCTTTTCCAGGACATTTTCCTTTCCAGCTGAAACTTCTTTGCAATGGAGCGTGGTCAATAATTTTGGGGGATGCTTGCTTATGTTTAACAAATTTGTGGTCACTAAAATTCGAGGAAATCCACGAATCCGCTAAAGATTCTCATTCCTGAAAGTACAACAGACCAACATATGACAGACCAACATATGACAGACCAATGTACGACAGACTAACATACAACAAACCAACGTACGACAGACTAACCTGTGGTCGATAGTACAAGACAGCGTGGAATCAACACTGTCCACTCTATAGTCTTGAAGAGATTAGTTCCCTGCTAACACTAATCATAAATACAAGAGTGCAAGCATGTGTCTGTTTCTGTCGGGTTACAGGGATGGGGTGAGGGTTGTTTTACACCACACTCAACAATATTCACTCTATATGATGGTGGCCAGTAAATAATTGTCTTGACCAGCTACAATCCATGGTCAATGCTGAGGGGTTACGGTGACAAGGAATCAACTTAGTCACTGACCTTCACAACCGGATACATTCAGTAGCCTGTTTCCATCAGCATAGGTTGATGTAGACCTATTCTAACTGGAGTGGGGGGCGGTGGGTAGCCTAGTGGTTGAAGAGTTCATTTTTTACCTACATCAGCATTGTGCTGAAACACTGAGGACCATCTGAAAAATCATCCAGCCATGACATCATCAATTGAAGGTGCCTACAAACCATCTGGCCATGAGTCAATGACATCATCATCTGACAATGTCAGAACTTTCTATACCATCAGGCCATGACATCATCAATTGAAGGTGCCTGCAAACCATCAGGCCATGACATCATCAATTGAAGGTGCCTGCAAACCATCAGGCCATGACGTCATCAATTGAAGGTGCCTGCAAACCATCAGGCCATGACGTCATCAATTGAAGGTGCCTGCAAACCAACCGGCCATGACGTCATCAATTAAAGGTGACTGCAAACCAACCAGCCATGACATCATCAACTGAAGGTGCCTGCAAACCAACCGGCCATGACGTCATCAATTGAAGGTGCCTGCAAACCATCAGGCCATGACGTCATCAATTGAAGGTGCCTGCAAACCAACCGGCCATGACATCATCAATTGAAGGTGCCTGCAAACCAACCGGCCATGACTTCATCAATTGAAGGTGCCTGCAAACCATCCGGCCATGACGTCATCAACTGAAGGTGCCTGCAAACCAACCGGCCATGACGTGATCAATTAAAGGTGCCTGCAAACCAACCGGCCATGACGTCATCAATTAAAGGTGCCTGTAAACCAACCGGCCATGACGTCATCAATTAAAGGTGCCTGCAAACCAACCAGCCATGACATCATCAACTGAAGGTGCCTGCAAACCATCCGGGCATGACGTCATCAATTGAAGGTGCCTGCAAACCATCCGGCCATGACGTCATCATTTTGAAGATGTCTGCAAACCATCTGTCCATGACGTCATCAATTTGAAGATGTCTGCAAACCATCCGGCCATGACGTCATCAATTGAAGGTGCCTGCAAACCAACCGGCCATGACGTCATCAATTGAAGGTGCCTGCAAACCATCCGGCCATGACGTCATCAATTGAAGGTGCCTGCAAACCATCTGTCCTTGACGTCATCATTTTGAAGATGTCTGCAAACCATCCATCCATGATGTCATCAATCTGAAGCTGTCTGCAAACCATCCGCCCATGACGTCATCAATTGAAGGTGCCTGCAAACCAACCGGCCATGATGTCATCAATTGAAGGTGCCTGCAAACCAACCGGCCATGACATCATCAATTAAGGGTGCCTGCAAACCAACCAGCCATGTCATCATCAACTGAAGGTGCCTGCAAACCATCCGGCCATGACGTCATCAACTGAAGGTGCCTGCAAACCATCCGGCCATGACGTCATCATTTTGAAGATGTCTGCAAACCATCCGTCCATGACGTCATCAATTTGAAGATGTCTGCAAACCATCCGCCCATGACGTCTTCAATGGAAGGTGTCTGCAAACCATCCAGCCATGACGTCAGCAATTTGAAGATGTCTGCAAACCATCCAAAGCCATGACTTCATCGTTTGACAATTTCTGAACTATCTATACCATCTGGCCATTTAAATGCCAACTAATACAATCGTCTAGATTTCATCTGAAAATCTGTTCTCAGACAGTTATCCATTCCGGCCACACAAACCGACAAGCCAGTAGGGACCTTGTTTGCTGTTTCTATCAGCCAGCCCAGTCACAGGTGGCTGCCAATCTTCCAAAACAGTCGTACATCTTTGTACCAATATCTCGGAAGTCACAGTCTGGACAGTTACGCTGAACAGTAGCCTGGGTCCCCAGAACCCATTTGGTTAACAAGGAATACCTGACAACCATGGGGAATGTTATATGGCGGTGTATTTTATTGTTTAACAATTATTGTTACATTGTTACATTGTTTCTGTAGAGATTCAATAGACACTCATTGCATTGTGTATGGACAGTGACCAGTCGTCAGGAAGTAACTATATTTAGATGCTTGTGTGGTGTGCAATCCTCCAGTTCGGTATACCGCGGACTACCGTGGACAGTAATAGTATAACAATATTGAAATTTCTGTAATGTTCTATGTGTGGAAACTATGTGGAACTTTCCAGTAGTTAGTTAGACGATAAAAGGGAACAATATGCTGTTTTCGTATCTCTTAAGCATTTTCATTGCGGAAACCAGCTTTCATGTGAGGATTGCTCATCATCCCCGATTCCCTGCCTAGCCCATCTAGGAGGCTTGACCACAGTCACCACCATGTGAACATATGTTATTATCACTGACTTTTGCTATCACCACTGTACTTTTGTATTTGATACTGACCATTGCCATCATATTATTTATTGAAATTGAATATTGTACTACCACTCTATGATGCACATCAAGAAGCGGTGGGGTAGCCTAGTGGTTAAAGCATCCGCTTGTCACGCCTAAGGCTCGGGTTCGATTCCCACATGGGTACAATGTGTGATGTACATTTCTGGTGTACCCCGCCGTGATATTGCTGGAATATTGCTGAAAGTGGCATAAAACCATACTCACTCACTCACTCACATCTCCAAGTGGTACAAGCACTGTAGTAAGTTGATCCAAATTATAAAATTGACTTCATCTGATTGCCGTCATCAGGTCTCGGCATCTAGAACTCAGATCATGTTACAAGCACCATTTATACCTGCTGTAACAAAAATGTCTTCCTCTATTCGGACTTGATGATCTTGGACTGATTTGGCTTGGTTTTTGACCGTCATATTCAATCCTATGCTCACGAGCCTAGCGGTGGAGGGCAGACAGCGGGCAGGAGGAATTTTCATCACCGGGGAGATCACGGAGGAGATCGGTCATCAGCTGACGGTGCCCACACGATACAACATGCTTAAGCCCTACTCAGTGTTTCAGCTGAACTGATTTGTTTGTTTAACGCACACTCAGCAATGTTTCGCCTATATGACGGCTGTCTGTAGATAATCAAGTCTGGATCACACAATCCAGTGATTGATATCATGGGCATTAATCTATACAATTGCGATACTATGACATACATCAACCAAGTCAGCAAGCCTGACCATTCGATCCTGTTAGTCCCCTCTTACGACAAGCATAGACGCCTGTTAAGGCAAACATGGGCTGCTGAAGATCTATTTTACCCCGGATCTTCACGGGTCCGGATGAACTGAAGTAACACTGTCCTCTGTACACAAGGTTCTAATTGTATGAATAAACACCATGACTTGCTCAAACTGATTATATTTCATCATAATGTGAATCCACTGTCATAAAAGCAAGGCCCAAACAGAAAAAGTATAAACAGTTAGTTGCCTGACATTTCTCAGATTTTTTCCAAAAATTATGTGAAAGAATGTTTATATTTTTTGTCAAAAGCAAAAACAATTTTGTCATGCCAGTGTGTTTGACCTGAACACCTGGTGACACTATGCCTGGGATCTTGTAACCATCAAAACAACAATGATACCTGAAAAGACATTGGTAGCAGACTATGGCTGTCATTGGCAAAAATAAAAATGGTTTTTAGCCCTGCTATGTCTATGTGTGTGAAAACAGTATTAACCAGTGGCGGTCTGTAAATAATCATGTCTGGACAACACAAACCAGTGATTGACATCATGAGCACTGATCTACACAATGGGGATACGAAGACATGCATCAACCACCGAATCCTGTTTGTTGCCTTTTACGAAAAGCATGGGTTGATAAAGACCACTCCTAGCCGGATCTCGATGGGTCCAGAAGCTAGTACTGTGACGTTTCACCTCATCCAAAGAAACGGACTCCAACCTCGAATGAGGGATACGCAAAGATAACAAGAGTCATCATAAAGATGACATATCCCCCCGGCAGCTGTCTCTAAAGTAACCACTAGTAAATGTGCAATTATGTATGTAATGAGTCAACAGTTGAATGTTCTTTAAGAAGCATACATTGTTTACCCACTGAATTGTTTTCGAATTCTGGCGCGGAAACAAACCCGTTCCCCAATGGAATCTAGGTCCAACTTCTTTCCATAAAAATTGTAAAAAATAAAAATTTGTAAAAAAAATTAATATCAAAAGGCACCACTTCAGTATGTGCCTGATAGATTTGCCAAGTTTCGATCAAATACACTGAATGGTTTTCGAATTCTGCCCCGGAAACAAACTCCATCCCAAATTGAGTCCATGTCCAACTTCATTCCATAAAAATTGAAAAAAAATAAAAATTAGAAAAATCCCAAAATATCAAAAGGCACCACTTCAGTATGTGCCTGATAGCTTTGCCAAGTTTCGATCAAATACACTGAATGGTTTTCGAATTCTGCCCCGGAAACAAACCCCATCCCAAATTGAGTCCATGTCCAACTTTATTCCATATCAATTGAAAAAAAATAAAAATTAGAAAAATCCCAAAATATCAAAAGGCACCACTTCAGTATGTGCCTGATAGCTTTGCCAAGTTTCGATCAAATACACTGAATGGTTTTGGAATTCTGCCCCGGAAAAGGACGGACAGACGGTCAGACAGACAGACAGACAGACAGACAGACGGACGGACGGACAGACAGATTGGCTGATCGCTATATCCCCCCGCATTATATGCCGGGGGGATAAAAATGGTTTTTAGACCTGCTATGTCTATGTGTATCATTGTATTCCAGTGGAAACAGTATCAACCAGTGGCTGTCTGGAAATAATCATGTCTGGACAACACAAACCAGTGATTGACATCATAAGCACTGATCTACACAATGGGGATACGAAGATATGCATCAACCACCGAATCCTGTTTGTTGCCTTTTACGAAAAGCATGGGTTGATAAAGATCACTCCTAGCCGGATCTCCAAGGGTCCAGAAGCTAGTACTGTGACGTTTCACCTCACCCAAAGAAACGGACTCCAACCTCGAATGGATACAAATGAATTCTATGATGTCAGCATGGGACTCCTAAATTTTTTTACTCAAACTTTGTTTGGAAACTGAATGAGGAAATGTACAAACAACAATTTATCCTGAACATAAACCAAGACCACTCTCCCCCCATAACCCCCTTCCCCCATAACCCCCGTCCCCCATAACCCCTACCCCCACCCCCCATAACCCCAACCCCATAACCCCCTACTCCAGGTGTAGATTTAACAACAAATTCTGTAGCCAGCAGGGATTGCTCCTTTTAAAAGTTACCTCTTCAAAATAACTGGCCTTAATGGTGGAGGCCGCGAAGTGGCTGAACCTGAGCTTGCATAGCCACCTAGAGGGGCTCTGAAAATTTATAACTCCTCACCCCTAAAACATTATTTCTTGCACTCTGAGATAAAATCTTGGCTTCCATTTGCCTCATATCATGGCGATGTATGAGTAAATAAAACTGTTGTTGTACACAACATTGCAAAATGGTTGTCATTCTACCGAGATGATCCAATTAAATCAATTATACATACATGGAGAAGGGGTGAAATTCTAACAAGCCAGAAGGGCCATCTACTTTACATTTCAGCAAGCACTTTGTAATTTTAAATGGCCATGGGCCAACAGGGCAACAGTTAAATCATCCCCTGACACCCCCACCCCCTACTTCCTACTGGAAACCAAACCATTCATCTCAAACCAATAACACAGATGGACAAGCCTGAATCTCAAACAAGACCCGTAAAGATCCGGGATAGAACAGGTCTTCAGCAACCCATGCTTGCCGTAAAAGGTGGCTATGCTAGTCGTAAGATGGGACTAACAGGATCGGGTGGTCAGGCTCACTGACTTGGCTGATGCATGTCATCGTATCCCAATTGCTTGGATCGATGCTCTTGAAGTCAATTACTGGATTGTCTGGTCCAGACTTGATTATTTACAGACCGCCGTCATATAGCTGGAATATTGCTGTGTGCGGCATTAAACAACAAATAAGCAAGCAATCGAGCATCTCATACAAGATAGAAACTATGATATTTTAACAATTGGGCAGTTTGGCAAGGACTACAGGACTAGTGCCAATTTCTAATGCTGCTATACAAGATAAAAGCAGTGGTACCAGGTTAAAGTTCCAGACCTAAAACTACACGTGTGAACCCAACCCCCCCCCCCCAACCCCCCACCAGCCAGGTATCAGTGACAGACGCAGGTAAACCCCCATTAGAACTTCCACACCATACCTGGTCACTTATCAGCTGATCTTTGACCTTTGGGTCCTATTGCCAGCCCCACCCTGAGTGTGAGTTACCGGGAGGTGGAATGTGTTTGATCACAGTGTCCGTGATAACATCAGTGTTTAGATGTCGGAATAACACTCAGTGGCAGAAACACCTGATAAAATATGCTGACCTCGGCAGGATCTCCGGGCCGACTTGGTTACAGTAAATACTATGGATGAACAACCCGCATGAATTCTCTGATAATACATTGCTTGAATACTAAAAATCGTGTAGGCTCAATACTTGGAACACTACTACAATGTGAGAGCATTGTAAAAAAGGCGCTATTGTTTTAATTACCAATCAGTGACTGATTTAGATACAACATGTGCACTGACTTGGCACGTTGTGCTTTTCAATTGGCGTCTATCAGTATGTTTGTCACAGAAGCTTTTCTGAATGTAATTGTCGGTAAGTGAATTAGCGATCGGCTGATACACAATTATATTATATATCAGTCAATTGTTTTTATCTAATAGTTATAATATACACTTTAATTTTATTTCAATAGCGTATTCATAGTTTTTGTTGCTTATTTGATACGCAAGGATTTGATTTGTCTGCAGACTTCAGTTGATTTTATGAGTATTCTATGCTAATACAGAGCTAATCTCAAGCTCTTATTCTTAATGGTGTCAGAGTGGTTAACAAAGTACGTAATCTAGACTACCAGTCGGACTTTCATTTTCGTGGAAGCCTTGGTGGCTGAATGTGTTAGTTCGCTGACTTTGTGTGCTGGCGATTAGGTGCCTCACTCTGGCAGTGTGAGTTCGAATCCCGGATGGGACTCAACCCCCAAAGTACTAGAATCTGTACTTTACTAAGAAAGTGTTATCCTAAATATAACATTTGTTACAAATATATAATAGCCTTTGGAAATGTTTTTGGAATATGTTTCAATTTATTAATATTTTGCATTTTGTTTGCTTGTAAGGTTATTTGAGACATTATTTTAAACTTATTATTAAAAAATTGATGTTTCTCTAGTCCATCCTAAACATGGTTGCATTAGCCCAAACCAATGTTTGTCCTTGTGGTGTGGTCATACTGGCTCAACTTGCCAGAGATAGATGCAGGGTTTTACCTTGACTGACCCAAGTCGGGTCCAAGGTACCACCAATAAATAATTGTAAGGGTCCTTGTAGGCAAAATAAGGGTCCTGTAAAGTAATGAAATTGTGAAGTGTACTGTACGTTTAGATAATTACTTTAGAGCTTGGAGTGAATCAATTATCATGTGGACAGTGGTCATGATTGATGGTTGAAATAACAGACACTCTCACTGCTCCTGATGTGCTGTAGGTACAATGTCTATTATTATTCTCAACATTTGTTGGTACTGGATACTGGGCTCCACACCCTGTACTACCGGCAACCTGATGTACTGATGAATGACTCCACACCCTGTATCCCTTGGCAACCTGATGTACTGATGAATGACTCCACACCCTGTATACCTTGGCAACCTGATGTACTGATGAATGGCTCCACACCCTGTATCCCTTGGCAACCTGATGTACTGATGAATGGCTCCACACCCTGTACTACCGGCAACCTGATGTACTGATGAATGGCTCCACACCCTGTACTACCGGCAACCTGATGTACTGATCAATGACTCCACACCCTGTATCCCTTGGCAACCTAATGTACTGATGAATGGCTCCACACCCTGTACTACCGGCAACCTGATGTACTGATGAATGACTCAACACCCTGTATCCCTTGGCAACCTGATGTACTGATGAATGACTCCACACCCTGTATCCCTTGGCAACCTGATGTACTGATGAATGGCTCCACACCCTGTACTACCGGCAACCTGATGTACTGATGAATGACTCCACACCCTGTATCCCTTGGCAACCTGATGTACTGATGAATGACTCCACACCCTGTACTACCGGCAACCTGGTGTACTGATGAATGGCTCCACACCCCGTATCCCTTGGCAACCTGATGTACTGATGAATGACTCCACACCCTGTATCCCTTGGCAACCTGATGTACTGATGAATGGCTCCACACCCTGTATCCCTTGGCAACCTGATGTACTGAACAGCTCCACACCCTGTACTACTGGCAACTTGATGTACTGACGAACGGCTCTACACCCCTTATCCCTTAGCAACCTGATCTACTGACAAACGGCTCCACACCCCTTATCCCTTAGCAACCTTATGTACTGACGAACTATCCACACCCCTTATCCCTTAGCAACCTTATGTACTGACGAACTATCCACACCCCTTATCCCTTAGCAACCTGATGTACTGACGAACGGCTCCACACCCCTTATCCCTTAGCAACCTTATGTACTGACGAACTATCCACACCCCTTATCCCTTAGCAACCTTATGTACTGACGAACTATCCACACCCCTTATCCCTTAGCAACCTGATGTACTGACGAACGGCTCCACACCCCTTATCCCTTAGCAACCTTATGTACTGACAAACGGCTCCACACCCCTTATCCCTTAGCAACCTTATGTACTGACGAACGGCTCCACACCCCTTATCCCTTAGCAACCTGATGTACTGATGAACAGCTCCATACCCTGTATCCCTTAGCAACCTGATGTACTGACGAACGGCTCCACACCCCTTATCCCTTAGCAACCTGATGTACTGACAAACGGCTCCACACCCCTTATCCCTTAGCAACCTGATGTACTGACGAACGGCTCCACACCCCTTATCCCTTAGCAACCTGATGTACTGACGAACGGCTCCACACCCCTTATCCCTTAGCAACCTGATGTACTGATGAACAGCTCCATACCCTGTATCCCTTAGCAACCTGATGTACTGATGAACAGCTCCATACCCCTTATCCCTTAGCAACCTGATGTACTGATGAACAGCTCCATACCCTGTATCCCTTAGCAACCTGATGTACTGACAAACGGCTCCACACCCCTTATCCCTTAGCAACCTGATGTACTGATGAACAGCTCCATACCCTGTATCCCTTAGCAACCTGATGTACTGACAAACGGCTCCACACCCCTTATCCCTTAGCAACCTGATGTACTGATGAACAGCTCCATACCCTGTATCCCTTAGCAACCTGATGTACTGACGAACGGCTCCACACCCCTTATCCCTTAGCAACCTGATGTACTGATGAACAGCTCCATACCCTGTATCCCTTAGCAACCTGATGTACTGACGAACGGCTCCACACCCCTTATCCCTTAGCAACCTGATGTACTGATGAACAGCTCCATACCCTGTATCCCTTAGCAACCTGATGTACTGACAAACGGCTCCACACCCCTTATCCCTTAGCAACCTGATGTACTGATGAACAGCTCCATACCCTGTATCCCTTGGCAACCTGATGTACTGATGAACAGCTCCATACCCTGTATCCCTTAGCAACCTGATGTACTGATGAACAGCTCCATACCCTGTATCCCTTGGCAAACCAAACCAAATAAGGCGCCTCTGACTGGGCATCCGTCTCCATGACTACCAGTCCCGCCACCTCATCCCAGACAGATTTAGTCCCAATGGTGGATGGGCATGAGGGTCTCTTGTGACTGGGCATCTGTCTCCATGAGTGATTCCCCTGGGTTAATGCCACACTCAAGCTAATGGATCTGTACCACAATTGTTTATCTGCGTAACACTATATATGTGTGTGTGTATACTGCTTGTGTGTACACTGCTGGTGTGTATACTGCTGGTGTGTACACTGCTGGTGTGTACACTGCTGGTGTGTACACTGCTGGTGTGTATACTGCTGGTGTGTATACTGCTTGTGTGTACACTGCTGGTGTGTATACTGCTGGTGTGTATACTGCTGGTGTGTACACTGCTGGTGTGTACACTGTTGGTGTGTATACTGCTGGTGTGTACACTGCTGGTGTGTATACTGCTGGTGTGTATACTGCTGGTGTGTATACTGCTGGTGTGTATACTGCTGGTGTGTACACTGCTGGTGTGTATACTGCTGGTGTGTACACTGTTGGTGTGTATACTGCTGGTGTGTACACTGCTGGTGTGTATACTGCTGGTGTGTATACTGCTGGTGTGTATACTGCTGGTGTGTACACTGTTGGTGTGTACACTGCTGGTGTGTATACTGCTGGTGTGTACACTGTTGGTGTGTACACTGCTGGTGTGTATACTGCTGGTGTGTACACTGCTGGTGTGTACACTGCTGGTGTGTATACTGCTGGTGTGTACACTGCTGGTGTGTATACTGCTTGTGTGTATACTGCTGGTGTGTACACTGCTGGTGTGTACACTGCTGGTGTGTATACTGCTGGTGTGTATACTGCTGGTGTGTACACTGCTGGTGTGTATACTGCTGGTGTGTATACTGCTGGTGTGTACACTGCTGGTGTGTATACTGCTGGTGTGTATACTGCTGGTGTGTATACTGCTGTTGTCTATGAACAAATAGTGAGTGAGTGAGTGAGTGAGTGAGTGAGTGAGTGAGTGAGTGAGTGAGTGAGTGTGGCTTTACAGAGCCTTTTGGCAATATTCCACCCCCCATGAACAAATAGATGATGTCACATCCAGCCTCCTGTCATGAACAAAAAGATAATGTCACATGAAATCTGGACAGGATGCAACCCAAGCTGTCTATGAGGTGCTCGAAGGTTAGCAGTCACAATACCATCTCATCCTACCGGGTACCCATCACTGCTGGGTGAACAAAGGCACATTTCAAACAATCACTTGCCTAAGGAGACGCCACATGTGCTTCAATTAAGGGCAGGACCCATCTTCCCGAAACAAAGGATAGCTGACTATAACAGTCCAGTTTCCACCCTTGGAAATTCCAGAGTTACAGTTTGGCTGGGCTTACAGATCAATTCATAAACCAATGAAAATCGTGTAACGAACTAGACATCCGGTTTGTAAAAATATGGACATCAATGTATAGGTTTCAGTCAACTGCAGGATTTGCAAAGCATGTGTACCGTCAACTTGGCATTGACAGATGTTTTCCCAATCTTTTCATGTTTTTAATCAAGATACTCAAGTGATTTGATGCATTCGTGAGGCAAGACCCGTTTTATTACAATTCATATCTTGATCATCGATCAGATCATCTTGACTGGGCGCCACAATGTGCCACAAAATTTAAGCTTAGTTCAGCAAGGGTGGAAACTGGACTTTTATAGTAAGTGAAAGCCCTTACTACACTGCACACTACACTGCGCATTACACTGCACATTACTACACTGCACACTACACTGCGCATTACACTGCACATTACACTGCACATTACACTACAATGTCCACTACACTGCACACCACACTGCACACTACACTGCATACTACACTGCACATTACACTGCACACTACACTGCACACTACACTCCACACTACACTGCACATTACACTGCACACTACACTGCACACTACACTGCACACTACACTGCACACTACACTGCACACTACACTGCACACTACACTGCACATTACACTGCACACTACACTGCACACTACACTGCACACTACACTGCACACTACACTGCACATTACACTGCACACTACACTGCACACTACACTCCACACTACACTGCACACTACACTGCACATTACACTGCACACTACACTGCACACTACACTGCACACTACACTGCACACTACACTGCACACTACACTGCACACTACACTGCACATTACACTGCACACTACACTGCACATTACACTGCACACTACACTGCACACTACACTCCACACTACACTGCACACTACACTGCACATTACACTGCACACTACACTGCACACTACACTGCACACTACACTGCACACTACACTGCACACTACACTGCACACTACACTGCACATTACACTGCACACTACACTGCACATTACACTGCACACTACACTGCACACTACACTGCACACTACACTGCACATTACACTGCACACTACACTGCACACTACACTGCACACTACACTGCACACTACACTGCACACTACACTGCACACTACACTGCACACTACACTGCACATTACACTGCACACTACACTGCACACTACACTGCACACTACACTGCACACTACACTGCATACTACACTGCACATTACACTGCACATTACACTGCACATTACACTGCACACTACACTGCACACTACACTGCACACTACACTGCACATTACACTGCACATTACACTGCACACTACACTGCACACTACACTGCACACTACACTGCACACTACACTGCACATTACACTGCACACTACACTGCACATTACACTGCACACTACACTGCATACTACACTGCACACTACACTGCACATTACACTGCACAGTACACTGCACACTATACTACACAACCTTGATGACAGTTCAGCTTTTGACCTTCATTGATTCTTTCTTGTTAACATAATCTGGATCCATAAAATCACTTCAGTAACAGCCGGTATCAATGTTGAGGAATAATGAATAAATCTGATAAATCATGATCATATGACAAACTCAAATAATGCATGAAATTCTATCCCTGCAGGTGGGGGTGAAATGAAACAGCAAGGTCATGATACGATATGTATAACTATACATGGGTCATGATACGATACGTATAACTATACATGGGTCATGATACGATACGTATAACTATACATGGGTCACAGTATGATACGATACATATAACTATACATGGGTCATGATACGATACGTATAACTATACATGGGTCATGATACGATACGTATAACTATACATGGGTCACAATACGATGCGTATCACGATATGCCTATTTACGTCAAATCGCATGGACACTTCATGACAATAAATATTTCAGACACCTTTGTAGCGGCTGTTTTTTGTAGCGAACTTGAAACGCTAATTATAATACATTTTGCTACATCTGACTGACAAATACGCCAGGGTCATTAAATGAGTCATTTATTTCACCAAGTGTATCGTCTTGTACTGATACAGATAAAACTCACTGATGTCTTGTTTGAACCCTACTTGCAGGGTGTCACCTGACACGTCATTATTGTTGGATCATTTGTTGTTTAAGATATATTTCAGCTAAATGACATTTGCCTGCAAATACTCAGGACCAAACAGTCCAGTTTTTGATCACACGTATGGGTACAATGACACGCAATCAACCAAACCACTGAGCCTGACCACCCGATCCATTATGTGGCCTCTCACGCCCAGCACAGTATAACCAGGGGATTGGGGGTATACATTTTAATACAAACCTTTCCTGAAATATTGTTATTCAGAAATTCAGATAGAATTTCTTGCATCCCCCCCTCCTCCCCCCGGTAAAGGTTGCTGGGGATTAATTCTAACCCGGATTCCCCACGGGTGTCATGAGTGAGTGAGTATGGTTTTAACAATATTCCAGCAATATCACACCGGGGGACACCAGAAATGGGCTTCACACATTGTACCTATGTTGGGAATCGAACCCAGGTCTTTGACGTGACGAGCGAATGCTTTAACCACTAGGCTACCCGACCGCCCCACAGGGTGTCATGAGCACAATTCAGAGTCATGCTTGACATGCTTATGTTTTTTGCGAACACCTGGTGCAGTCCATGCAAAAAACTGTTGAGACGTGCTCTTAACATCATTTTCAGTAGTTTTTAGTGTTTGCATATTATTAGCTGTGCTTAGACTGAACAGACTTTAACTAGACTCAGATTTCAGACTAGTGGGCAAGCTGCAGACAAATGGTGTCATCACTGATTTTCAGTGATCCATTCATATAATTATCACTGCTATATTGCCTCCTATGCCTTTTGGACCTTGCACATAATCGACTGGTTATTCTCTATTGATGTTTTATATTATAGCTAAAATGGATAGAATTATCATTAAACCGCCCGCACGTTATCAGAAATGAGCGGGCCACTGTAACTTGATAATGCCCTCATAATGCTTGACGACGGGCCATTATCAAGCCCGTTGTGAGGTGACGTCATAAGGTAGAGAAAGTGACGTTACGTATTATAGTGACGTCATCTGGTTTGTTCTATGACGTTTCCATGTTTGTAAAATGGGGTCAGTGACATTCGTGTTGATTGCAAAATTTTTAAAAACCGATGTTGTTGTTTCTTTTTATTTGATAACAAATTCCATCCATCTATAATAACGGTAACGCTATTTTTCAGGGCATTATCATATGCAGAAGCCCTCGGTCTTTTCAACTGCCCTCCTTCGTCGGGCAGTTAATGGAAAACCTCGGGCTTCTGCAAATGATAATGCCCTGAAAAATAGCGTTACCCTTATAATATAAGGATAACGCTATTTTTCAGGGCATTATCATTTGCAGAAGCCCGAGGTTTTCCATTAACTGCCCGACGAAGGAGGGCAGTTGAAAAGACCGAGGGCTTCTGCATATGATAATGCCCTGAAAAATAGCGTTACCCTTATAATATAAGGATAACGCTATTTTTCAGGGCATTATCATTTGCAGAAGCCCGGTGTCTTCTATTAACTGCCCGACGAAGGAGGGCAGTTGAAAAGACCGAGGGCTTCTGCAAATGACAATGCCCTGAAAAATAGCGTTACCGTTATTATAGCTAAAATGGATGGAATTTGTTATCAAATAAAAAGAAACAACAATATCGGTTTTGAAACATTTACTGCAATCAACACGAGTGTCACTTACCTACTTTTACAAATATGGAAACGTCATAGAACAAACCAGATGACGTCAATATTCAACGTGACGTCACCTATCCCTATCCTATGACGTCACCTAACAACGGGCGTGATAATGGCCCGTCGTCAAGCAATATGAGGACATTATCAAGTTACAGTGGCCCGCTCATTTCTGATAACATGCGGGCGGTTTAATGATAATTCTATCCATTTTAGCTATAATTAAGCTTAACTACTAGTACCAGTCAACAAGACTCTGCCAAGGAAACGTAACTTTAATGTTTATATTTCTGCCTTTCTGGTTTTAGAAATATTATTCAGCATCAGGAACATTCTGTTGATTGCCACCTGTTATAATGAAAATGTAAACAATTTCTGTTACAGTCTTTTGGATGTTTCTGGGTTTTTTATTTTCTTTGTTGCCGCACTCAGCAATATCTCAGTTACATGACAGTGATCTGAAAATAATCTGGACCAGACAATCTAGTGATCGACATCATGAGCATCGATCCACGCAATTGGGTTACGATGACTGACATCAGCAAGCCTGATCCCGTTAGTCACCTCTTTGACAGCAAGCATGGGTTGCTGAAGACCTATTCTAACCAAGACCTTCACGGGTCATGTGTTACTGTAGCAACTATAGTACTGCCATATATGTGACATCAAATAGAACATATTGGTTATGTTAATAAGGGTACTTTCATCACAATATCCAGGATCCCAAAATCACGTGAACCCTTCATGTCAGAAGCGTGCACCAATTTTGGAATTTGCTGCTGAAAATATAATCTAGATTCTTTCAAGTCTTCAAATGTGGGAAGACATAAGTAGATCAAATTAATAGCTGGATATTTCGAGAAGTGTAGTGCATATTCACATGAAAATAATATCCAATTACTGAAGGGAAACATTGTTACGCTTCTGTCATTATGATCACCTGCTTGCACACAACAGATGTCATGTGACCTCGAAATGTCATCAGCTGACATGCTGACGTGTACACTCAGCAATATTCAGGCTGTATCCATATTTAGTATTGAGACTGAGGGGGCCAGTGATTGGCTGTACCAGCATCGATCCTTGTGATCGGGTGTTCACATAATCATCCACATAACACTGTAACTACCCGATCTTCATCTTCATTAGCCCTTACAACAAACTTACAAACAAGGCCTTTTCTGCACCAGAATCCACTCAATGTGATTTCCTAAAGAATTAATGACTGACATATTGAAAATTGAAATGGGGTTTAATGTCAAATTCAAGATTCTTGCACTTAGGCCTATACATGTGTGAGTGTGGCTGTTTGTTCTAGTCCTGACGTACGCCAGTTTAAAAGTGATAGCCTACTGAGATACCATGCTGAAGTTTAACATGGATACTCCACCCACACAGTATACCGACTCTGAGCCGACCAGTCCTTGTTTTATCCCCTTAATGCACAAAATCCAGGCAGGGTAACAACAAGTACAATCTTTTGACACATTTGGTATGACGCTGCCTGGAGTTCAATAAGACATGTATATTAAACAGTCCTTGCCCAAAATAATATTTGTATTTATCCAAAGGTACTCTGGATAAACAGACTCTAGTGAGAGGGGTAAACAACATATGAAGTAAAATATATGGAAGCCTGTTGAGCCAGTGGTGAATGGGAATGGAGAGGGAAGCATGTGACTATAGCAACAGGAGAGCTTTTACTGACACTTCATTCGTCTCGATAACGGCGAAATAAAACACACATTTCAGTAGAACGCATTGTCTTGTCAAAGTTTTAAACTAGCTCTTCCAGCCGTAGAAATGAAATTGGCAATGGCATGCTTGCCCTGTGCCACGTGTCCATCCTCGACAGCAGGGCCGGTCGCCGCATCAACCTCTACAACAGACTACGTCCACGCTGGACTGACATTGGCGGCAAATTCAACATGGTTTAAAGTTCCGTCGATCACAATCACAGTCCCTCTCACCACAGGAATTTGTCGCGAACAAAACAAACAATTTCATAACTCAAATGTGTCATTCAGCAACTGTAGTACAAAGACCCGTGGACAGATGAAGAGTGTTTTTCCATACAGGAAGTTCTGAATATTTCCTGTACTCACAAGCTAGAATTCTAAGTCAAACGTGACTTCAAAACGTGAAGGTGAATACTCACCTGAAGATACATCCAATCGTCCTCGTGTCTGTGTCACTAGATAACGCACGGACAACTTTCTATGGTGGTACGATGCAGCGCAACCTCTCTTCTGTCACCTGTTGTCCCACTGTCTATTCATACTGGTTCTCTGTTTGACTTGCGAAAACTCTTTTGCGCATCTGACTTCGAGTGAGTGAGTGAGTTGGGTTTAAACGCCGCTTTTAACAGTATTCCAGTTATATCGCGGCGTGTCAGCTTAATGTGGGGACAAATTCCGACTGCATCTCATACAACACCCGTGAATATTCCGGGATAGAATTGGTCTTCAGCAACCCATGCTTGCCGTAAAAGGCAACTATACCTATCGTTAGAGGCGACGACGGGATCAGGTGGTCAGACTCGCTGACTTTGTTGACGCATGTCATCGTATCCCAATTGCGAAGACCGATGCGCATGATGTCAGTCACTGAATTGTCTGGTCCTGACTCCATTATTTACAAGCCGCCGTCAAAAAACTGGAATATTGCTGAGTGCGGCGTTAAACAACAAACAAACAAACAAAACTGACACGAGATCCCGACAGGGTGTTGAACCTTAAAATTACAAATTCAAGATATATTTACACATGAATAGGTTAAGCAACGTATCCTGTATATCCTAGACACGTCACAGTAGTAGTGAGTGAGTTAGGTTGAACGCCGCTTTTAACAGTATTCTAGTTATATCACGCATGTCAGCTTAATGTGGGAGGAAAGTCCGAAGTGATGCAGGTCTCAGACGTTTACCACTTCGGTGAAACCCACGAGCACGGGTATGGTGCTGACAAACCTAGAAACATAATCGGGGCGAACCGGGATTCGAACCCACAATCATAGGTTTCTGGCGTGCCCATGGGACGCAACTCTGCAAGGCGAATCGCGGCGCCTTAGACGACTGGGAAGATTTCAAGGAAGCTTAAAGTTCAATATCACATAAAAAGAAATATTATTTAAGTCTATTTCTTTCTCTTTTTTGATATAACATATAACAAATGTTATATTTGGGATAACACTTTCTTAGTAAAGTACAGATTCTAGTACTTTTGGTAGTTGAGTTCCACCCGAGATTCGAACCCACACTGCCAGCGCGAGGCATCTAATCGCCAGCACACACAGTCAGCGATCCGTGAAATGAAAGTCAGCAACTGGTAGTCTAGACCACGTACCACGTGAACGGGATAAATATGACACTTGTTACATTTGACCACTTTCTAAATGGCTTTGTGTATTCATTTCTTTTTTGATAGTTCAAATCAACAAACATCCGCTCTTATGGTTATATCTTCGGTCTGAAAACGGACAGCGTCATTATCCTAGGCGAGTCGAAATTAAAACAGGGAGTCTATCATGCATACGACTGGCTTATATTTCATGAAAAATAAAAGACTTTCACAGACTCCCTGATTCAATACAAGAAACAGGGGCGGTCGGGTAGCCCAGTGGTTAAAGCGTTCGCTCGTCACGCTGAAGACCCGGGTTTGATTCCCGACATGGGTACAATGTGTGAAGCCCATTTCTGGTGTCCACCGCCGTGATATTGCTGGAATATTGCTAAAAGCGGCGTAAAACCATACTCACTCACCCACTCACTCAATACAAGAAACGCGGGGTCATCTCAAAGTCCGTGCTTCGGTGGTGTATTGGTGTCACGTCACATTTCTCTGTGTGATGTTTGATAAACTTTAAATTTATGGTTTCTTGTTTTTCCTTTCTGAAAATGATTTGAGGGGTAGAAATAGATGTATGTCCAAAAGTTGAGGAATTACCTATTTTTATTAGACATCGAACTATTGAACGACACCTTACACACAGAGATTCATTAGTCCCCACGTTAGCCTATTGTATCAGCGACTCATCAAAAGTGGACAGCTTGGACAAAATGGCTAAGTGTAGATTTTTAGGGGTTTTTTTGTGTTTTGTCCCTGAAAAAAGTTTTCTATGTTTCGTTCTGAGGTAACAAGTTTACAGGTCTGTGTGCAAGTGATGTTAATTGACATAATGAAATAAGGGAAACACGAAATATCTTTGATTGCTTTTATTCAAGAGAAGGACAACGTCGCTCCAATCTCATTAAAAGATGTTGCCCTGGCGACTGTCGTGACACGCCCGGATGACAATTCAGTAGGTACATCCGCTCAAGTAGCTGCTGGTCACAGAGCTACACTGTGCGCCATGCCCGTATCTGCAATGGTAAGGATAACTAGGGTAACTATGGTTACTGTGGTAAGGATGGTAGCTATGACAATTATGACTATTGCTGTAAACTCTTGTAACTTGGGTAACTAAGGTTACTGTGGTTACTATGGTAACTATGGTACTGCTGTGTAGCATAATGATGTCACGACAGTTGGACTGTGTCGTCGTGGTCCTCTGTCCATGTCGTGGGTTGCTGTGTAGGGTGATGGTGTCACGACAGTCTGTGTCGTCGTGGTCCTCTGTCCATGTCGTGGGTTGCCGTGTAGGGTGATGGTGTCACGACAGTCTGTGTCGTCGTGGTCCTCTGTCCATGTCGTGGGTTGCCGTGTAGGTTGATGGTGTCACGACAGTCTGTGTCGTCGTGGTCCTCTGTCCATGTCGTGGGTTGCCGTGTAGGGTGATGGTGTCACGACAGTCTGTGTCGTCGTGGTCCTCTGTCCATGTCGGGGGGCACGGGTGGCCCAGTCGTCTAAGGCGCCGCGATTCGCTGTGCAGAGTTGCGTCCCTTGGGCACGCCAGAAACCTATGATTGTGGGTTCGAATCCCGGTTCGCCCCGATTATGTTTCTAGGTTTGTCAGCACCATACCCCGTGCTCTTGGGTTTCACCGAAGTGGTAAACGTCTGAGACCTGCATCACTTCGGGCTTTCCTCCCACACTAAGCTGACACGCCGCGATATAACTGGAATACTGTTAAAAGCGGCGTTAAACCCAACTCACTCACTCACACTGTCCATGTCGTGGGTTGCCGTGTAGGGTGATGGTGTTCTGTCATACTCACGAGAAGCCCCAGCCGCGGTGTTCCCGAAGTAGCTGTTTGACGCACTTGACGTCGTCACCGATGTTGCTGTTCAGATAGTCTGAATTTAACAAATTAAAAAAAGCATTCATACAAATGGAATGAGTATTACCTGCCTGCATATATCTGATCAACAGCAACGGAATAAAAGCGACAAAAAACACTCTTCATAAGAAAAACAGTTGATTTTACGACTCATACATCATAAGCATGTGTTCATGAATCACTGTCAAATAGCGATGATTCCAGATGTTAGCGAAAAGGTGAGCGTATCTTGCTCTACCGGTGGCGCCTGTCACAAACACACGCAAGTTCAAGTCAATTGTTCACCAGAAAAAAAACTACGGGGACTTAATGGAAAAAGCTAAAATAAGTAATTGCAGCATATATATCATTTTGCCTCAGATGCGTCAAATTTGGAAATATCCTCCAAATGTCTTCCATAAAAAGATTTTGAAAGCTCTACTAGGGTCTTGAATGTTTTAGCCCTGGTTTAACAACCTTTGAGCACGAAATGCCCCCAACTTAGACGAACCTCTATCTGTTCATTCCTGGTGTGGTATTCTTAATTAATACAAGAGAAACATGAGAAAAATGGGCTGTTTTACCGGAGCAAGGGTGTCCGCAGCCATTGTAGGTCTTTCTACCGTCCTGGGGGTCGCAGTTCCATTTGCTGTTGACCTGGAAGATACCGTAGTCGCTGGAGCCTCCGCTGTTGGCGTTGGTTGCCGCCGTATTGAGGGTGGATTCGGCAAACGCCATGCACACCCCTATGTAATGTAAACTCTCAATAAGACACGAATGAGGTCAGGGATGTTCTTAATACATAATGATCCCCATGTGGACCTCCAGGGTTGATAGAAGCCCTACACGATGAAAACGATCGGGACATATCATCTTCCTGAGCAATAAAGTTGACTTACTATATAAGTTCAGTTTCCACCCTTGCCGAACTAGGCTGGAATTATAGAGTTATAGTTTGGCTGGACTAACGAGTCAAGGCATAGTCTAATCAAAATCGCGTTAAAAAAATCGACATTGATGCCGTGATGATTTCGGTCGATTGCAGGATTTCCAAAACAACTTTTACAGTCAGTTAACTCCCTTGCCTCGGGAAGATGAGACACATTCGACGAAGACCTATACAAAGTTGATGGCATGACAAACACAAACAATAAAGAACTACACACAATGATTGAAAACATATAGACTGCCCACGAAGACCTATACAGTCGATGAAAGACCTACACAAAGTCACGTCACTAAACATAGAGACCGTCCACGAAGACCTATACAGTCGATGAAAGACCTACACAACGTCAAGTCACTAACATAGAGACCGTCCACGAAGACCTATACAGTTGATGAAAGACCTACACAACGTCAAGTCACTAAACATAGTGAGTGAGTGAGTGAGTTTGGTTTTACGCCGCTTTTAGCAATATTCCAGCAATATCACGGCGGGGGACACCAGAAATGGGCTTCACACATTGTACCCATGTCGGGAATCGAACCCGGGTCCTCGGCGTGACGAGCGAACGCTTAAACCACTAGGCTACCCGACCGCCCCCACTAAACATAGAGACCGTCCACGAAGACCTATACAGTCGATGAAAGACCTACACAAAGTCAAGTCACTAACATAGAGACCGTCCACGAAGGCCTATACAGTCGATGAAAGACCTACACAAAGTGAAGTCACTAAACACAGAACCGTAGATTGTAGATTGTATCAGAAAGAACACACACCTTACAGCATGAGGTTAGATGAGGTTGTTAACGATGAGACCATGTACATATAGGGTGGTCCTTTCAGACCAGTAGGGCGGTCGGGTAGCCTAGTGGTTGAAGCGTTCGATCGTCACGCCGAAGACCCGGGTTCGATTCCCGACATGGGTCCAGACTTGATTGTTTACAGACCGCCGTCATATAGCTGGAATATTGCTGAGTGCGGCGTTAAACAACAAACCAAACCAAAAAACATGGGTACAATGTGTGAAACCCATTTCTGGTCTCCCTCGCCGTATAGCTGGAATATTGCTAAAAGCGGCGTAAAACCACACTCACTCACTTTTAGACCAGTTGCACACGTTGTCACTATAGTTCACATTTCAAAGTCTAACAAATGAATAAGTTCATTCATGTAACTTGTAATGGATAGCTTCACACTCACAGTCAGGGGCGTCGTCCCTGTTGATGCCGTGCTGACTGACCAACTCGCTGGCCAGGGCGCACTTCGAGTAGATTCTGCCGTCAACTGCAGTTGAAAGAAAATAAATTTACAAAGGGGAGAGGCGCCTACATTGTGAGCGAGGGTGAGACGCCCTTTCTCAAACTATGTTTTTCTCAAGCCTACGTATCCTTTTAAGCTTATCAAAGTGATGAAAATTGTAAAATATATAGAGCATATTTACCTGTCATCATGGCGACTGCCAAGAGCGAGAGAATAGTGGTTGGTCCCATCATTCCTGGTGGAAGACAAAACAATAGTTGTGTGGTGTGTGGAACAGATCATTGGCACGCCTTGAGTCGTTAAATGATAGAGAGGTAGGTTTAACGTGGCTTAAAACAGATTCTCAGGTGTCAGTTTTAAATTAGTGAGTGAGTGAGTGTGGTTTTACGCCGCGTTTAGCAATATTCCAGCAATGTCATGGCGGAGGACAACAGAAATGAGCTTCAAATATTGAACCGGGAATGTCGGGAATCGAATCCGGATCCGGGGCGAACGCTTTAACCACTAGGCTACCCCACCGCCCCGCAGTTTTAAATGAAATATTTTGAGAGGAAATCCAAAGTTTACCTTACCGCCTTTGTCAAACCCTGAACACGTGGCGCGGCGCTGGCAGACCAGTGATATATTATCGGGTTATAAGGATGATAATTTGTCTTGTTTCCTGCTTAAGGCCACACTCAGCAATATTCCATCTAGGAAATAAAAGCGACAAAACCCCGTTCCATATTCTCTGCCAAAAAATAGAGTCGGTTTAACGATTCCGACTATATGATGAGCATGTGTTTATGAATCACTGTAAAATAGTGATGCTACCAGGTGTTTGCGCAACGGCGGCATATCTTGCCCCGACGGTGGCACCTGTCACAAACACTTGCAAAGGCAAGTCAACTGTTCATCTGAAAAACACGGGAACATACGGTACATGTCAAAATAGGGGATTGCATCGGACATCATATTTGGAAATGTCTACCATAACAATTACCTTATTTTGACTTTTCCAACCCGAGCAGAATTTCCGATTCCTATGAATAAAGAAATTGATGAGCAAGTGTGTGCGTGTGCGTGTGTGCGTGCGCACGTGCATGCGCGCGTGCGTGCGTGCGTGGCTGCTTGCACTAGTCCGGACTAATGCCGATGTTATAGTGCTAGCCCACTCAGACACAGTATACTGACGCCGAGCCGACCAGTCCTTGTTTTAGAACCTCAATGCCGATCGCCAGACAGGGTAACAACAAGTACAACAACAAGGACGCAGCTGGGGATGATGAGCAAGAATTGTGTAATGCTGGACTTCTGTCCCATCTATATATACTTGTTGTTTTCTCGGTAGACGTCAGGTGGCATTTGCTTTCATGTTTGACAAATTGTCCCGAACCTCTGAAGACAGATATGCAACTATGGTCACCACGTTTTGTAACAAAATCCCCATGGGTCAAGGAATACAGTGTTTTCTGAAGTTTGTCATGTGAGATAGTGATGTACATAGTTGAAAAATCAAATGTTTTTTTCACAGAATTGAACCTGGTACTTTTCTAAGACTAAAAAGAACAAACCTCCAGCAATCCTTTAAAGGTTTTGAGAATCCAGATGGTATTAATACCACCCGTGACGGCGGCCAGTAAAAAAATCGAGTTTGGACAAAACAAACAAGTGATTGATATTGTGAGCACGTAGTCGTGTACGATGACAGACAATCAACCAAGTCACTGAGCCTGAACACCCAATCCGCACGGTCGCCTGTTGCAGTCAGCATGGGATGCTGGGGACCAATTCCGACTGCATCTCATACAACACCCGTGGAGATTTCGGGGTAGAATAGGTCTTCATCAACCCATGCTTGCCGTTAAAGGCAACTATACCTATCGTAAGAGGCGACTAACGGGATCAGGTGGTCAGGCTCGCTGACTTTGTTGACGCATGTCATCGTATCCCAATTGCGAAGATCGATGAGCATGATGTCAGTCACTGAATTGTCTGGTCCTGACTCCATTATTTACAAACCGCCGTCAAAAAGCTGGAATATTGCTGAGTGCGGCGTTAAACAACAAGCAAACAAACCTGACACGAGATCCCGACGGAGTGTTGGACTTAAAATTTACAAATTCAAGATATATTTACACATGAATAGGTTAAGCAACGTATCCTGTATACTCTTGACACGTCACAGTAGTAGTGAGTGAGTTGGCTTGAACGCCGCTTTTAACAGTACTCCAGTCATATCACGGCGTGTCAGCTTAATGTGGGAGGAAAGCCCGAAGTGAAACCCACGGGCACGGGTATGGTGCTGACAAACCTAGAAACATAATCGGGGCGAACCGGGATTCGAACCCACAATCATAGGTTTCTGGCGTGCCCAAGAGACGAAACTCTGCACAGCGAATTGCGGCGCCTTAGACGACTGGGCCACCCGTGCCCCCGCAGAGTAGTAAGGGTAACTTACCTGTAATGGAGTATAATGAAGATTGACGCCGGGCGTTTGCGCGAGTTTATATACCCGCTCCCGGGTCACACCAGGTCACACACTTCCGTCTCACCAGGAACCACGTGCATTTAAAAACATATCATTTCTACGAAACGCTTAAAACAAAACCAGGAAGTTGGGTTTTTTAACAGATGATGCAGACATTTCACGTGTTACCGGGGCGAAAAACGTACCTGTTTCAGCACCATTAAGTATGGAATACTGAATACTATTGACTCCCTCGTATGAGACAGGTGCACCGTGCTGGGACAGTGTTAACATAACCTAGACACCGTCAAGGGTATACGAGAAATTATTGTCGGTGAGCCTAACTGAGAAAATATTACGTGATCCAAATTCCGGGATAATAAAGCTTATTGATAAACACATAAACAAATAAACAAGAACATCACAAACGTAATTTGCATTACATGTGGCTCCACAGGTACTTCTAAGAAAACTTATTACAAAACCTGGTACAAGCTGGTTAAATAAGTCCGGGCCCGGTTGTTCTCAGCGTCGGCGTTCGCAGTCGGCAGCCAAAAGGAAAAATATGATACTCCGACTGTTGAACATTGCGAGTTATTACTTCATATTTAATTTGCTGTATTAACTAGTTGCTGCTCCTTTTGAGTTAATTGACTTAAAAAGTCCAGTTTCCACCCTTGCCGAACTAGGCTGCAATTATGGAGTTATATTTTGGCTGGGCTAAGTCTATGCATTGTCCAATCCAATCAAAATCAAAATCGAAATGAACATCCGGTTCGTAACTGCCGCGAAGAGTTCGGTTGACTGCAGGATTTGCAAAGCGTGTGTACCGTTAACTTAGCGTCGACAGATATTTTCCAAATCATGTTTTTCATCAAGGTGCACTTCTCGAAGTAAGGCTCGTTGTATTACAATATAAATCGTGATTACCGATCGGATCACCTTCACTGGGCGCCGCCATTTTGTTTGAAACAAGAGGTGGAATCTGATTGGTCAATAGAAGGACATAGAAGGGACTTAACTCGTAATAGCCACTGGTGGCACTACTATCGAACCCAGAAATTCCGGCCAAGTTCGGGTAGCTTTGCGATTAAAGCGTTCGCTCGTCACGCCGATACTCGGGTTCGATTCCCGACATGGGTACAATGTGTGAAGCCCATTTCTGGGGTCCCCCGCCGTGCTATTGATGGAATATTGCTAAAAGCGGCGTAAAACCATACTCACTCACTCACTCAATAACAGGTGGATAAAACATGCGTTATCTTTCCTATAATGTATGGCCATTTCCATACGGATAATCACACCAAGGTACGTGTATAACATTTCTAGTTCTGAATAAGACCTGCAAGTATAGTAACACAATTAAAAACACCAATAATACAGACATTGGTGTAGAGAATAGAAAAAGACCCTGAGGGGTCCCTGTAGGCGTGCAAAAAGAGATGCCGTAAAAGGTGAAAAACTGTGCACAAAAATAAAAGATTTGACCCATTTTGACAATATGTGAGTTTACAGCCATGTTGTTGCGATTGTTAGGTCAGTGAGGTTGTAAAATATTGAAACCTCGGCGAACAGTATTCTTACACAATGTTTACCGTTGTTTAGATGGCCATAACAGGAGCGACTGTGTTTCAACAGCTGATAAATTAGCAGATCATTACGTTCTTGTATGTTTTGTACAGTGTCACATTTTAAGAAACTATTGAACATTCATGACAGACAGAAAGGCGACTATGCTTGTCGTAAGAGGCGACTAACGGCATCGGGTGGTCAGGGTCGCTGACTTCGTTGACGCATGTCATCATATCCCAATTGCGTGGATCGAAGCTCATGATGTCAATCACTGGATTTTCTGGTCTTGACTCGATTATTTACAGACCGCCATCATATATACTCAACAACAAAAGTTCCTGTGACACCAAGACAGAGGACCCGTTTGATAGTGGTAGAGGGAAATCTCAATGGACAGCGCTACCGCGACGAGATCATCGGCCCTGTTGTTCTACCGTTTTTGCGTCGTCATGGCCCAGGTATTACCTTTCAACATGACAACGCCCGGCCTCATATTGTTCGACTTGTTCAGGATTCTCTTCAACAAAACAACGTGAACGTCATCCCCTGGCCGGATCGCTCCCTTGATCTCTCACCAATCGAGCACGTGTGGGATGAGATGGGATCGGCGCCTTCGACGTCAACCACGTGTTCCACAGGCACTCCTGGAACTTCGAAACATGCTCCAGCAGATATGGACAGATATCCCACAGGACTTTGTGCGACGCCTGGTCCATTCCATGAGACGAAGATGTGTTGCTTGCATTGCAACCAGAGGTGGACACAAACGCTCTTGATTTGTAAATTGACATTTTGGCATGTTCATGTATTTTTTTTTTATGAAATCACGCGTTTTCTGAAGTCAGTATGGCAAATTAAACCATTTGAACACAAACAGAAGTCTTTTATCTGTTGCATACCGAAATTGTTTCAGATTTGGTAAAAAGACATAACTTTGAATTAAATCTTATTCAATGTCACAGGAACTTTTGTTGTTATAGCTGGAATATTGTTGAGTGTGGCGTTAAACAACAAACAAACACGACACACGGAGCCAGGTGCGACGCTACGGTAGAGAGAAGGGGATGGCGTCCTCATTAATGCATCGCGTGCAGAAACTGTGTACACAGGGACGTCGGGGTGATGTATGTTCAACGGGGTCACAGAGGTCATGGACAAGGAAGTTAATTGTGAAATACATGTAATCCAAAGCCATGCGAGACACCTCGGTATGTAGAACCATATATGGCATACTCCCATGTCTCCCTCTCCTGGCTTGTGTAATTACAAAAGAACTGACTATTCACTGCGAGTGTGTTTCACCCACAATTGTATCTGCATTTCATTCATACACATGCTTCTGCCGTAATCGTAAAATAGCCTTTGCTTTTAGCAGAGATTTCTTATATGGAACCGGTTTTGCTGTTTTTCACATTCCCTAGTATGACCTAGAGAGTGACGGGGAGTGTGTTACACCCCCTAGTATGACCTAGTCAGTGACAGCGAGTCTGTTACGACCCCTAGTATGACCTAGTCAGTGACAGCGAGTCTGTTACACCCCCTAGTATGACCTAGTCAGTGACGGCGAGAGTGTTACACCCCCTAGTATGACCTAGTCAGTGACGGCGAGTCTGTTACACCCCATAGTATGACCTAGTCAGTGACAGCGAGTGTGTTGCGACCCCTAGTATGATCTAGTCAGTGACGGCAAGTGTGTTACACTCCCTAGTATGACCTAGTCAGTGACGGCAAGTGTGTTACACCCCCTTGTATGACCTAGTCAGTGACAGCGAGTGTGTTACACACCCTAGTATGATCTATTCAGTGACGGCAAGTGTGTTACACCCCCTTGTATGACCTAGACAGTGACAGCGAGTCTGTTACACCCCCTAGTATGATCTATTCAGTGACGGCAAGTGTGTTACACCCCCTTGTATGACCTAGACAGTGACAGCGAGTCTGTTACACCCCCTAGTATGACCTAGTCAGTGACGGCAAGTGTGTTACACCCCCTTGTATGACCTAGACAGTGACAGCGAGTCTGTTACACCCCCTTGTATGACCTAGTCAGTGACAGCGAGTGTGTTACACACCCTAGTATGATCTATTCAGTGACGGCAAGTGTGTTACACCCCCTTGTATGACCTAGACAGTGACAGCGAGTCTGTTACACCCCCTAGTATGATCTATTCAGTGACGGCAAGTGTGTTACACCCCCTTGTATGACCTAGACAGTGACAGCGAGTCTGTTACACCCCCTAGTATGATCTATTCAGTGACGGCAAGTGTGTTACACCCCCTTGTATGACCTAGACAGTGACAGCGAGTCTGTTACACCCCCTAGTATGACCTAGTCAGTGACGGCAAGTGTGTTACACCCCCTTGTATGACCTAGTCAGTGACAGCGAGTGTGTTACACACCCTAGTATGATCTATTCAGTGACGGCAAGTGTGTTACACCCCCTTGTATGACCTAGACAGTGACAGCGAGTCTGTTACACCCCCTTGTATGACCTAGTCAGTGACAGCGAGTGTGTTACACACCCTAGTATGATCTATTCAGTGACGGCAAGTGTGTTACACCCCCTTGTATGACCTAGACAGTGACAGCGAGTCTGTTACACCCCCTTGTATGACCTAGTCAGTGACAGCGAGTGTGTTACACACCCTAGTATGATCTATTCAGTGACGGCAAGTGTGTTACACCCCCTTGTATGACCTAGACAGTGACAGCGAGTCTGTTACACCCCCTAGTATGATCTATTCAGTGACGGCAAGTGTGTTACACCCCCTTGTATGACCTAGACAGTGACAGCGAGTCTGTTACACCCCCTAGTATGACCTAGTCAGTGACGGCAAGTGTGTTACACCCCCTTGTATGACCTAGTCAGTGACAGCGAGTGTGTTACACACCCTAGTATGATCTATTCAGTGACGGCAAGTGTGTTACACCCCCTTGTATGACCTAGACAGTGACAGCGAGTCTGTTACACCCCCTAGTATGATCTATTCAGTGACGGCAAGTGTGTTACACCCCCTTGTATGACCTAGACAGTGACAGCGAGTCTGTTACACCCCCTAGTATGACCTAGTCAGTGACGGCAAGTGTGTTACACCCCCTTGTATGACCTAGTCAGTGACAGCGAGTGTGTTACACACCCTAGTATGATCTATTCAGTGACGGCAAGTGTGTTACACCCCCTTGTATGACCTAGACAGTGACAGCGAGTCTGTTACACCCCCTAGTATGATCTATTCAGTGACGGCAAGTGTGTTACACCCCCTTGTATGACCTAGACAGTGACAGCGAGTCTGTTACACCCCCTAGTATGACCTAGTCAGTGACGGCAAGTGTGTTACACCCCCTTGTATGACCTAGTCAGTGACAGCGAGTGTGTTACACACCCTAGTATGATCTATTCAGTGACGGCAAGTGTGTTACACCCCCTTGTATGACCTAGACAGTGACAGCGAGTCTGTTACACCCCCTAGTATGATCTATTCAGTGACGGCAAGTGTGTTACACCCCCTTGTATGACCTAGACAGTGACAGCGAGTCTGTTACACCCCCTAGTATGACCTAGTCAGTGACGGCAAGTGTGTTACACCCCCTTGTATGACCTAGTCAGTGACAGCGAGTGTGTTACACACCCTAGTATGATCTATTCAGTGACGGCAAGTGTGTTACACCCCCTTGTATGACCTAGACAGTGACAGCGAGTCTGTTACACCCCCTAGTATGATCTATTCAGTGACGGCAAGTGTGTTACACCCCCTTGTATGACCTAGACAGTGACAGCGAGTCTGTTACACCCCCTAGTATGACCTAGTCAGTGACGGCAAGTGTGTTACACCCCCTTGTATGACCTAGACAGTGACAGCGAGTCTGTTACACCCCCTAGTATGACCTAGTCAGTGACGGCAAGTGTGTTACACCCCCTTGTATGACCTAGACAGTGACAGCGAGTCTGTTACACCCCCTAGTATGACCTAGACAGTGACGGCAAGTGTGTTACACCCCCTTGTATGACCTAGACAGTGACGGCAAGTGTGTTACACCCCCTAGTATGACCTAGTCAGTGACGGCAAGTGTGTTACACCCCCTTGTATGACCTAGACAGTGACAGCGAGTCTGTTACACACCCTAGTATGACCTAGTCAGTGACGGCAAGTGTGTTACACCCCCTTGTATGACCTAGTCAGTGACAGCGAGTGTGTTACACACCCTAGTATGATCTATTCAGTGACGGCAAGTGTGTTACACCCCCTTGTATGACCTAGACAGTGACAGCGAGTCTGTTACACCCCCTAGTATGATCTATTCAGTGACGGCAAGTGTGTTACACCCCCTTGTATGACCTAGACAGTGACAGCGAGTCTGTTACACCCCCTAGTATGACCTAGTCAGTGACGGCAAGTGTGTTACACCCCCTTGTATGACCTAGTCAGTGACAGTGAGTGTGTTACACACCCTAGTATGATCTATTCAGTGACGGCAAGTGTGTTACACCCCCTTGTATGACCTAGACAGTGACAGCGAGTCTGTTACACCCCCTAGTATGATCTATTCAGTGACGGCAAGTGTGTTACACCCCCTTGTATGACCTAGACAGTGACAGCGAGTCTGTTACACCCCCTAGTATGACCTAGTCAGTGACGGCAAGTGTGTTACACCCCCTTGTATGACCTAGTCAGTGACAGCGAGTGTGTTACACACCCTAGTATGATCTATTCAGTGACGGCAAGTGTGTTACACCCCCTTGTATGACCTAGACAGTGACAGCGAGTCTGTTACACCCCCTAGTATGATCTATTCAGTGACGGCAAGTATGCTACACCCCCTTGTATGACCAAGACAGTGACAGCGAGTCTGTTACATTCCATAGTATGACCTAGTCAGTGACAGCGAGTGTGTTACACACCCTAGTATGACCTAGTCAGTGACAGCGAGTCTGGTACCCCCTAGTATGACCTAGTCAGTGTCTACAGACATCACTAGAATCACCACTGTACTAATACGTTAACACCAGGAACATAACTACACATTTACATCCGGGACACTGCCGTCTCGTGAGTGAGCCTCTCTCACGTGATCGTCATCCAATACTAAGACAACTAATGTGTTAACTACTGATAAACCGAACATCACATTCGATTTATTTTATTTTTTTTAAACACACGTGGTTTGTCTGTCCTAGACGTGAGGTGGCGGGATGACAGATCACAAGGAACACTCGGACAGGTAGCTGCTGGTCACCGAGGCACACTTGTCAGCGTATCCGTACCTGGAACAAAACATGACGAGATAGCTTTGATCAAGGGGATCAACACGGCGCAAAGAACTGTTGTAGCATACCTATCTATTGATGCAAGTACCTACATACTGTCATGAAGCGTACATGTGTCACCCAGAAAATATGGTACCTTCAGAATCAGGAATGAGAATATGGCACATTTCCGTTTAAATATTTCTGTAACATATAAGTAGAATACAAACATAGTATGAAAATAAAACCAGTATTATGTTTTCACAACAATGACTTCATGAAACATTTGTTACTGTTTTCAGGGAGCATGGGGTATTAAGTTGGACACGCGCTTGGAGACAGTTATAGGCGCGTGCTTTCATTTGTGTCTTGTGGTTTTGTTTGTTTGTTTGTTTGTGTAAAGCCGCCAGCTACATGTCAGCGGTCTGTAAATAATTGAGTCAGACCAGACAATCCGATGATTGTCATAATGAGCATCGATCTAAGAAATTAGGATGCAATGACCTGCGTTCGTCGCATCTTACGACAAGCAAAGGTTGCAGAAGGACAATTGAAACCCGGATGTTCACGGGGCGGCCGTGCTGTCAGCTGAACTTGAACATGCATGACTTCAAGTCGCTGGCTGACTGCCTCCGTGGTCTGGTGGTTCGACCTCTGGCCGCGTCCTACCAAAAGACGATACTCGATGCTACTTGTTGTTAAGGGACTAAACTGCGGCATGGTATCTCAGTAGGCTGGCACTATAGATCGGCATTAGTCGGGACTAGTACAAGGAGCCACACACACACGTACATGCACGGTAAACCCCATTTCCCCCACCTCAAGTTGTAGGTAGTAAAGCTTCTCTTCATATGACTGCGACTGTGAACATTCAGACTCGTTATACGAGTATATATTCAGTATAGCGCCATGCTGTCATGGCAGTATATATTCAGTATAACGCCATGCTGTCATGGCAGTATATATTCAGTATAGCGCCATGCTGTCATGGCAGTATATATTCAGTATAACGCCATGCTGTCATGGCAGTATATATTCACTATAGCGCCATGCTGTCATGGCAGTATATATTCAGTATAGCGCCATGCTGTCATGGCAGTATATATTCAGTATAACGCCATGCTGTCATGGCAGGCTGTGGTCTGTCCTACTCACGAGAAGCCCCAGCCGCTGTGTTCCCTGAGGAGTTGTCGGATGCACTGGATGTCGTCGCCGAGGTCTGTGTTCAGGTAGTCTGAATTACATAATAAAAATGTTTTGTTAAATTATTGACTTTCATAATTATTTTTATCAAGCGTGTGTGCATATATGTTATAGTTCCCGACACTTGAAATAGAAACACGAAATATCGTAAATATCCAAATATAGACAGCTGCATATGTTTTGATCACGTGGTTACAATCCGACTGAGGATCGGCAGTCACGTGACTGCGAGCGGCACCACTTGGTGAGTTGATATAAGGATATATCTAATTATTGTAACAGAAATAGATAAACTTTCGTGAATCTGGTACAAAACGTGACACAGGTCGTAGGCAAACCAAGGATAACATTTAAAGTGAATATAGGTGTGTATTAGCGGTAGAAACTATGGAACACTGTAAAGGACATTCTCGAGTGCTCGACCTTTGGAAACAAGCTAAAAATCTCGTTATCTTATTCTCGTGATCACGTGGGGTTTTTTTTACAAACTTTCAAAAGTCGAGATTGCTAGATTTTATACGATGTCCAAATGTCGCATTCTTGCGTTCTCGTCGTTTGACGAAAACTCGAGAATGTATTGTCGCTCTTTGGGCACATTACTTGTTTCCGAAGGTCAAGATGCGAGAACCGAGAATGCGAGAATGTCCCTTAACATATTGCATAGAAAACCATGTTTCTAAGCAAAAATACGCTTGTTAAGGGTTTAAGTGAGTGAATGAGTGAGTGAGTAAGGATGGTGTTACGTCTTCTTAGCAATATACCAGAAATATCACGGCAGGGGGAACCAGAAATGGGCTTCACACATTCTACCAATGTGGGAAAACGAACCCGGGTCTTCGGCGTGACGAGCAAACGCTTTAACCCCTGGCATATCCACGACCCGTGAAGATTCGGGGTAGAACAGGTCTTCAGCAACCCATGCTTGCTGTAAAAGGCGACTATGCTTGTCGTAAGAGGCGACTAACGGGATGGGGGTTGTCAGGCACGCTGACTTGGTTGAAGCATGTCATCGATCCAAATTGCTTGGATCAATCACTGGATTGTATGGTCCAGACTCGATTACTTACAGACCTCCGTCATATAGCTGGAATATTGCTGAATGAGGCGTTAAAAAACAAACCAATCAACAACAACCTGGCGTTTCCCACCGCCCCGTTGAAATTCTGAAATTAGATCTGCATGTTACTCTATCTTTTGAAATACACCCGTCATTTATGTCTGACTATCATGATTGGATGTTTTACCGGAGCAAGGGTGTCCGCAGCCATTGTAGGTCGGTCTACCATCCTGGGGGTCGCAGTTCCAGTAGCTGTTGATCTGGAAGATACCGTAGTCGCTGGAGCCACCGCTGTTGGTGTTGGTTGCCGCCGTGTTGAAGCTGGACTCGGCAGACGCCATGCATACCCCTGTGTATAATTATTCTAAATAAGGAGCAGGGCGGAAGAGATCAGGGGAGCCTCACGACGACGTGCGACGATGGGGACCTGTGCTGTGACGATTGGATTCCTACACAGACCCGACTTGCCGCCGTGTTGACCCCTGACTAGACACAGACACATGAGACGACTTGGCATCCTCTACAGTCCGGTGAATTATCTCCCCTTTGTGATAAAGGACCAGGTAGGGTACGGGTCATTTTTGGCCAATTAGAAACTTTAAATTTGAAAGAAACTACAATCTTTGAAAAGCTTACATGGAAATTATGAACCATGTTTAAAGAGAGTGAAACGGCTAATTTTCCAACATTAAGAAGATCATTTTCACTTTGAGCAACTCGATGACCCAACAGAACTAGTTCACCATGTGTTTGTACGTCTTCCCGAGGCAATGCAAGGGTGTTCACTGACTACAAAAGTCCAGTTTCCAGTGGAAACGCCCTTGCCTTGGGTCAGTAAAGGCTCTTATAGTGTCGTTTATATTTATAAAATATACATCATGATTGAATAGAATTAAATACCCTGGACAATCAAGGGAGACAACTGTCCACACGCTAATCCGTCAAGAAACACATGACTAATAACTCATAATTCCTGATTTTGATAATGACTTTTCTTATTTAATCTGTTAATGCCAGCGTAGCAGGGCGTGGAGTCATCCCACAGATGACATCCTGACCTTGTCAGTGAAGCAGTGCGTGGAGTCATCCCACAGATGACATCCTGACCTTGTCAGAGTAGCAGTGCGTGGAGTCATCCCACAGATGACAGCCTTACCTTGTCAGTGTAGCAGGGTGTGGAGTCATCCCACAGATGACATCCTTACCTTGTCAGTGTAGCAGGGTGTGGAGTCATCCCACAGATGACAGCCTTACCTTGTCAGCTTGCTGACGGGGTTAACCTCTTTGGCCATGTGGACAAGGCGTCCGGCCTCAGATCAGAAAGTCCATAGTTCGAATCCCGGGACTAATGTTATGGCCGCTACACCAGTTTCAGGGGAAAACACGTAACAAATGGAAGCAGGTTAGCTGTAGTTGATTGAATAAACTAAAGAATCACTGAATTATTACACTTACATCGATAGAGTTCGGTGTTGACGCCGAGACGCTCTAGCTCCTGCGCTAGTTCGCACTTATAGAATATCTTGCCATCAACTGCAACATAAGGCATGTGTCTTAGGTTCTTCTTACATCAGACGCCGGGACAGAAGTCATACCAGTGTAACACCACACGAAGGAACAGTGTTTCCAAAATTTAGCGAGCTAGGAAATGAACGTGCAATCCGAGGTACACATGACCAACGTTTGAAATGAATTTATCATTTGCATTCATTACGAAGGTCATGAAATAAAAGAGCATTCAAGTGACTATGACCATTTATTACTTAAGAGGGCAAACATATCGGGATTCATAAAAATCGTATGTGCCCTAGGGTTATATGACGTCACGAGACAACAGTGTTTTGTTTCCGTCATCCGGCACACTAGAAACGAGGTCATAGCTGAAGATTGTTGACGTCATTCGACAAATCGTGGTTCCGCTGCAGTTGTGCTGTCCTTATAGGTAAACACTAAAAGTTATATCCATGTTCATGTCATACTATGCTTACGACACCTCTATATATGACAGAGGTGTGTAACTATTGCCATCGTTTTCCTGTATTTTCTTATTCTAAAATAATCGTAAATGGAGTTCGTAGATGACACGGGTTTCGTTACCCTTGAAATCGTGTATGAGTGAGTGAGTGAGTATGGTTTTACGCCGCTTTTAGCAATATTCCAGCAAAATCACGGCGGGGGACACCAGAAATGGGCTTCACACATTGTACCCATGTCGGGAATCGAACCCGGGTCTTCGGCGTGACGAGCGAACGCTTTAACCACTAGGCTACCCGACCGCCCCAAATCGTGTATGAGAAGGTTTGAATTTATCCCATACGGTACCAAAAGTTCGGTTATAGGTAAATGGAAGATTACCATATTGACAAATATTAGCATTTATTTCAATGCGTCGATAATATAACTGTTTGATATTGCTAGTACTGGCCGGTTGGTGTGCAGCAACCACGTCAGTGACGTAATGGGGTTTTGTTTGTTTTGTTTGTTTAACGCCGCACTCAGCAAAATTCGAGCTATATGACGGTGGTCTGTATATAATCGAGTTTGGACCAGACAATCCAGTGATTGATAGCATGAGCATCGCTCCACGCAATTGGGATCGATGACATGCATATACTAAGTCAACGAGCCTGACCACCCGATCCCCTTAGATATAGTCGCCTCTTACAACAAGCATAGTCGTCTTTTACGGCAAGCAAGGGTTGCTGAAGACCTTTTCTACCCCGGATGTTGACGGGCCCATAATGAGGTAATGAGTACCCCGTGGCGAGGAAGATCCACTTCACCACAGACCACTGTTTCCTGTGCACGCTGGGTATTTGTTAACCTTGACTTCATCGACACTGCATTGAGTTTCTATCGGGTTTTAACTTAACAATGACTTATAGGGAGTATAATGTAAAGGTGAATATGACGTGAAGCATGCTGAACGTGAAGTAGACTCCCCGATACGTGTATATGCATGGGGATTATTACATGCTTGTTTTAAGAAAATGATTCATATAAATAGGTTTTCATAAGCCTCGACATCCGCCATACATTATATTGTCAATCGTAAATAAATTCAAGGTTATAAATTTTAATTTTAGGTGGACAAATGGTCCCAGTTTGTGTTTTTTAACAGTAAGGTGATTTTCAGGATTAATACATAGGTTGCCCATGTTAGTTTTATCTCACATCAGACAGAAGCCATGCAGGTGGAGGCTGATTGGTTGATTTCCCTGTGTTTGACACGCCCCACGGACATGACGTCATCAGAGCCAAACTAGACTATCAGCTCCAGGCACGTGAGGTCATCTCATCAACACTGACTGTTTGCAAGACTTGGGGTGGTAACCTGGGGTCTACATGAACAGCATGCGACATACCTGTCACACAGGCCACAAGCACTAGACTGAGGAGAGTTGTTGTCAGTTCCATGGTCACAGTAACCTGAAACACAAGTATGTATATCAACGGTGAGGTGAAGTTTGGTTTAACGTCGCTTCCAAGATTATTGCACTTATAAAGCGTTTGTGTGTGTGGCTGCTTGTACTAGACCGGACTGATGCCGATTTATAGTGCTAGTCCACTAAAATACCATGCCGTAGTTTAACATGAATACCCCACTCAGACACAGTTTACTGACTCCGAGCCGACCAGTCCTTGCTTTAACCCCTTAATGCCGATCGCCAGACAGGGTAACAACAAGTACCATCTTTTAACGTCTTTTGGTATGACGCGGCCGGGGATCGAACCCCGGACCTTCCGCTCTCCGGGCGGACGCTCTACCACTAGACCACGGAGGCGGTCATGTATATTAACGTGATGTTCATGTCTCTGAGCGCGCCTGATTTGAACTACCAAGACAGATATATTTTTGAAAGGATTATATACCATATTGACAAAGGACATTTATACAATTATATAGCACAGATCTAATATATAACAAAATAAAATACATTTTCATTTGTGTAAGTCATAGATAGTTTGACATAGGAATCGGAATTCTCATTAATTACATTATAAATTTACAAAACCACAGAGAAATGAAATGGAGGTGAAATATGTCGCACAAATACAACGAAAGGTATTGATGAAATAAAGCGTGAGAAAGTGTTAATATTAAAAAGGGAATTTTGTGAAAACGTCGTCTGCACTCTAAGAACGCCGGAAATGCACGTGCAAAAATCTATATAAAATATGCCGACAGCACAGGTGCGGAACACAGTGAACAAAAGCATGGCCTTTGACGTCGGTGTATGCGTCACCATGTCGTGTCCAAGAGACTGAGACACATTGTACAAATTGGATACCTCTCGCCGAGTTCTACCAGTTTGAAGAACGGAAATGTCCCTTAGGCGTTCATCACATTGTAGACGACGCAATCCCAATCTGATCACCAAAAATGGATAGCTTACGAGTTACTGTGAATGATGAAAATCATCCAGTGATTGACATCATAAGCATCGATCCACACAATTGGGGAACAATGACATGCATCAACTTCTAACGACAAGCACAGTTGGCTTTTACAGCAAGCATGGGTTGCTGAGGACCTGTTCTTACCGGGAACTGACGTCCAGAAGAAACTTTACCCGAGTTTGAAATCACTCTTGCTCAAAAACAACAAAACATACATACATGAAGTAAAGTGTATTGAGAAGATCAATATATCAACATAATCAACACTGAAAAAGACAATCATACCGCGACCGAGAATGACGTCAGAGCCCCCCAAAGTTGGGTGTAGTACAAAACTTGAGCTTTCAGAATCATGGACAATAGGCAGAGTATATAAACAATCGCTCACGTTCAATAACAAGTCATTAGTAGCGTGTGTGACCACCAAATGCCTCAATACACGCAAAAACTCTTCGACGCACAGAAAAAGTCAGTCGTCTGATGAGGTCACGTGGGATTTGACGCCATTCTTCTTGGAGGGCCAAGATCAGTTCTTGCCGGTTGGTTGGAGAGTGTGGTCGTTGTCGAACGCGACGATCCATCAAGTCCCAGAGGTGTTCTATGGGGGACATGTCGGGTGAGCGTGCAACGCCACGTCAGGGCGTTGACGTTGTTGGCTGCGAGGAAGTTAGTGACAATTCTGGCTGTATGGGCTCTAGCGTTGTCATGCTGATAAATGACACCACGTGGCTGCTGTTGGAGAAATGGTAGGAAAACTGGACGAAGAATGGCATCTATGTAACGCTGAGCTGTCAAGTTTCCGTCAACGATGACCAGCGGTGTCCTCTCCTGCCCACAGATCCCTCCCCACACCATGACACTCCCTCCACCATATGGTACGACCTCCTGCACGCAACACGCCGCCGTTCGTTCACCCCTTCGGCGGTAAACACGTTATCTTCCATCAGCCCTAGACATACAGAATCGACTTTCGTCAGTGAAGACAACCCTCTGCCAGTCACGACGTTGCCAACGTCGTACAGTCCGGGCCCATCTCAATCGCAGACGACGATGTTGCGCTGTCAATAGCTGTCCTCTGTATGGTCTAAAAGCCCTGATTCCATGAGCCCTGAGTCTCCTGGCCACTGTCTGTCGACTAACCCTGTGACCTAAGGCATTTGTAGCCGATGACGTCACTGTCAGGAAGCGATTTCGGAGGTGCAAGGTACGCAAGTACCGGTCATCATGGGGCGTGGTCACCCTATGTCTGCCGGTTCTTGGCTTGTCAGCCGTCCGCCCTGTCTGTCTGTAACGTTGCATCAAGTTGGTAACGGCAACACGGGAGCAACCGAAGGTTCGTGCAATATGGGCGTGGGTGGCTCCCATCTGTACCATACCAAAGGCTCGTTCACGTTGTTCGACTGTGAGTCGTGACATTTCTTTTGTGTTTTTTTTTTAAAAAATACCCTTACCCGCACGTGCATTTGCAGTTGTCCGTGGTGCACGCGTTTTTCACTTTTTCGCGTGTTATCTCGCAAACATGTAACAGACGATTAACATTTTCTGCATACACTATTGTTGTATTTAGGTTATGTGTTTTAGATAGACTTCATCGAAAAAAAATTTTATACTTTGTCTGAAATTTATATTTTCAGTTGGTAAAGTTTCTTTTGGACGTCAGTTTATATATATAAAGATGTAACAACAACACACTGTTATATAATAATAATAATATGTGGCTTCACAATGTATTTCTACCAGTGGTTATTTTTTATTGTAAGATGTCCATGATGGGGGGAAATATGACGGAAATCACGGAAAAACATCAGATATGTAGATTGTTCTATGAAAGTAGTCCGAGCCAATCAGGGCACAATATTTCTTTTGTGACCCTCACACAAATACTTCCTGGAACATTTAACGGCGCTCTCGTTCAGCAGACTGACTGAGTGGGTGTGGCTTGTTCTGGGGGCGGGGCATTGTGAACCAATGGCGTCACCTTGAAAGGGACACCAGCATGGTGTTCTTTTTCATGGACACGTGCAATAATTTCGAAAGCTGATGGTGGTTATTTAGTACATATATGGCAGCATTGCCCTACAATAAATGAACGTCACTTTGCTGCACAGCATCGTCACCTGAACCCACGGGCTCGAGACTCGCCCCTTCAAGGCTATTAAAGGTAAATGGTGCACTTTGTGATAAAAGCATGAACCTTGGCATGATGATAGATATCGGTGTTACCATCAATTTTGGATATGGGGCCAATAAGAAAATCCTGATAAAAAGCCATTTACAAGATGGCCGCCAGACACTTACTTACTTTCTCGGAATATGCATATCTTTCAAAGTTACTAACTGAAATTACATGTAAATTAAAATAGGTTATGTAAGTCATAGCATTTCAAATATTTTGATATATTGGAGCTTCCTAAAATCCAATATGGCCGCCAATCCAGTATTGCCGCCATTGAGGAAAATAGTTCGTAGGAACATATTATGGAAAATTTTCATTTTGGAATGTATTTACCAAGCACATTTGTAAATTACGTAACTGTATTATCATATACTATTCGTGCTTTGGTACTTTGTACCTCTTTTCTCCTGGAAGGTTTAAAATCAGTGGTCATGATTACATATTCCTCAGATGTATTTGGACAAGTTGTACATCATGTCAATCCAGGACAGATCCCTAGTTTGCCAAGATAGGTAATGGGAGGATCACTTTGTCATGATGTCTGGTGCCCTTCATACAGAAATGGCTGCACCGCACACAAAGTGGGCCTGCCTTGAGGAAAGTGGTTGGACATCTGCTTTATCTAAAGCAAACATTGCTTCTCAAGGAACAGTTGATTCACTTTTGAAAGATTCAAATGTTTCCCGAACAAGACCCTCGCATGAGGTCAAAGTTTGTTATGTCTTCATATTGATGTCAAAAGCTTACAAGGAAGACACATTAGACTTGTCAACAGATCAACTGGCACAGATTTGATAAAACACAAATTCCTACTCGTTCAAATTCTGGTCAGCATCTTTGGATTTAGAAGTGACTTCTTTGATGTTTATACGAAAGAGAAGATAATTTTGACCTGAATAAGTACTCACTCGCAAAGCTAATTCCATGGGTTTTTTCCCTTGACCATGTTAATTATGCCGAAATGTTTCCAGTGTATCACATGACTACACTAGCATCACAACAGCCTACTGTGGAAGAGGAATTCAAGAAAAGTAATTTTGTGGTGAAGAAAAACAAATAATGCTTTCTCATCTGAAGAATGATTGCGCTCTTTTCTTACAGGTGAGGTGAGGTGAAATGGTGTTTAACGTCGCTTCCAAGATTATTGCACTTATATAGCGACGTGCATGTACGTATGTGTGTTTGTGTTGCTGCTTGTACTAGTCCGGACTGATGCCGATTTATAGTGCTAGCTCACTGAGATACCATGCCGCAGTTTAACATGAATACCCCACTCAGACACAGTATACTGACTCCGAGCCGACCAGTCCTTGTTTTAGCCCCTTAATGCCGAGCGCCAGACAGGGTTACAACAAGTACCATCTTTTAACGTCTTTTGGTATGACGCGGTCGGGGATCGAAACCCGGACCTTCCGCTCTCCGGGCGGACGCTCTACCACTAGACCACGGAGGCGGTCCTTTTCTCACAACTATACATGGGCTGTTAAGAAGCAGTGGCAAGCTTGAGGACACTTTTTTGTCCAAAAATCAAACCTGTCTTAAAGTTTGGCAAACTACGTTCCATCAATAAAAGGGATGTCACAACATGTCTAGAAACACTATCTACACTCTGTCGCCAAGAGATTAACGCACTACTTTCAGATGGGGCTGCAATACTGACCACGGTAGGGCAGGCAGGACATCTGAAACTTATTGAAGTAGCGTTGGGTATATACATTCCAAAATGATCAGTGTTCTTAATATATTTTGGTTCTGGGTCATTTTCATATAAGATATACTAGGATTTCATTCCTCCGTGGCGGCCGCATTCGATTTTTATCGGTGGCCACATATCTCAAAATATTTAGAATGTCATTACCTACATCTGTGCTACCTACATCATGCTTTTATCACAAAGTACACATTTTGTCACGAAAAGGCAATACTATTAATACATAAAGTAAATTATCTGATAGGCAATGCGAGCTGTACTCACCAGGTAGCGCACCAATGGTCAACGGTCCTGTTTGAAGTACGGCCACGAATGTTGGGTCACCGCTTCACACCTGGTCTTATCAGGTCAAACACGTCTGGTTCACAGAAGTCGTGTATATCATCAGTTGGAGGTCATATTTTCAATCTAGACAATTCGTTATGGTGACATGCCATGTTTATTGATACATAACAGTTATATGTAAATGTGGGCAAAACAAATTTTGTCAACAAAATGATTTGATTAAGAAAAACACACAAAATATTTATTACAATTTATACTCAGGTACATCCCGTATTTTACATTTGTTGTTTTACCATCTGCAGCCTCTCGCCAGATGACTGGTACGTGGAAAATAGTCTTCATCCACATTCGTATGATTCTTTTAATTAGTGATGTTGCTGTTTCCACTAAAACTACTGCACTTTATATGCACTTTATTTGAAATGTTAAATAACTTTTTTCCCAAACCTTTTGTTCTTTTTATGTCATTTAAATTTTTTGAAACGGAAAAAGATTTAAACAATCAACGCACATGTTCCTCTAACTATCAAACATCACACATACCCTGAGTTCCGGGTTTTGACGGTGTGTTTCTGCTGGTGAAAAAATACCTAAACATTTAAAACTATAGTTACACCATAAACTTGTGTTTTCAACATATTAGGAGGAATTGACCGAACTGTAGATGCGTTGCAAATATCTATGTCCTGAATCTCCTTGTTGCAATACATGCACGAAAAGCTACATCATTTGCTTTTTTATTTGTTTGTTTGGTGTAAAGCCCATGTTGTTTGTCCCGTGGTGTTGCAGTAAATCATTCTGACAGATAAAAAACTCGTTCAGCATTTACGTCATATGAAGATTCGAATCTTGTAATTCAGTGTCAAATACACTTAGGTTCGGCGTTATCGAGTGTATATTTAGGAGTGTTTTCGACATGGACAAAACGTTTCATTTCAAAACGGTTCCTGTGTTCGTTTGTCGGCATTAGAAGTTAGTACGAGATCTGCAATACTTATATGTGTCCCGTCCCGGGCAATAGAAATTAGGGGGCACGGGTGGCCCAGTCGTCTAAGGCGCCGCGATTCGTTGTGCAGAGTTGCGTCCCTTGGGCACGCCAGAAACCTATGATTGTGGGTTCGAATCCCGGTTCGCCCCGACTATGTTTCTAGGTTTGTCAGCACCATACCCGTGCTCGTGGGTTTCACCGAAGTGGTAAACGTCTAAGACCTGCGTCACTTCGGGTTTTCCTCCCACATTAAGCTGACACGCCGCGATATAACTAGAATACTGTTAAAAGCGGCGTTAAACTCAACTCATTCTCTCACTCACTCAATGGAAATTAGCTTTGAAACTATACTGAACCGCAAAAGAAACGTCACCCCAAGTAACATTGCATGAAAAGTTGTCATTTTAAATATTTGGGTATTTTTTGCCAAGGTCTCTAAAATTTAACATTACCTTGTCCGGAAAAATTAAATTTGATGATAAAAAAAACAATGACAATAAAACCGATCGCCCAAACGCATCACGGCCACGACCATGGCACTTTGACGAGCAGACACCTCCATTGTCACAGGCCACACAGAGAACCATTCTGACACCACGTCATCGCCGGGACCATCTTCAGTGGGCAACACAGCACCACCATTGGCGCCACCAGCACTGGAGAAGAGTCCTCTTCACAGACGAAAGCCGTTACTGTATCTCAACAGCAGATGACAGAGAGGGAGGGGAACGTTATTCAGATGCTTGTGTTGTTGAGAGAGACTCGTGGGGTGGTCCGAGCATCATGGTGGAGGGTGGAATAGGTGTTGCACAGAGAGTGGTCTTCCAGAACATCGGTCCAGGGAGAGGCAATGGTGTCACAGCAGCTCTGTACATCGATCAAGTCTTGAGACCACACGCCATACCTCATTTGGCACGTCGCCGCAACGCAACCACTTTCAGCATGATAACGCCCGTGCCCAAACTGCGAGAGCAACAAGATACTTGTGGCATCAGAACCAGACGTCCGACCAAGGCCGACAACTGCAGCTGAACTGCGTCTGGCGTTCCTAAGAGTGTGGGCTCAAGTGCCTATGGCCTTCATCAACCGCCTCATCCATTCCATGTATCGACGTTGCACGGCAGTCATCAATACACATGGCGGACACACGAGACACTGACTTGTGATGCCATTTTCTCAGAGACTAGTGTTGTGTTTCACTTTAAGAACATTTGACACTTTAACCTTGATTTCTACCTTGGTGATCAGTTTTGCCAAGTTTCATCTTGTTGATATGTCTCAAAGTATGTTTGCAGTGTCTCAAAGTATGTTTACAGTGTTTGGACAAATAAGGTTTCTTTTTTCGGTTCAGTATATATATATTCAAAATATGGCGTCAACGAATGTGTTCCATCAGCTAGTATGACATCACGATACCAGTGCATCACTACATATTTTCACAGTACCAGTGATGTGTGTGTGTGTGTGTGTGTGTGTGTGTGTGTGTGGGAGGGAGGTAGGCGCGTGCGAGGGGGAGCATGGTTGTCGTCACGCTGTCCACATGTGTGTGTACTCACGGAAGTCTGAAGTTAACCTTGGACCTGCATACGCATTGATTAGGTTTTATGTAGGGAATAATGTGCGCAATGGATATTACCGTGCTCCTAGACTGCCTGGAATAGCCATTTGTCATTACACGACCCAGTTGCATATCTCTCATGTCCATGTCCAGCTTGTCACACACTACAGGGTCAACTGTATGGTGAGGGTGGCGGTGATAGTGTATGAATTTCGATTTGGCCGAACTAATCACGAGATGATGCCATGGTTGTTCTGCTATTTTACACGACACACTGCCTCCACAAAACATTATTGTTTGTTTGTTGTTTAACACCACACTCAACAATATTCCAGCTATATGTCAGCGGTCTGTAAATAATCGAAAGTCCAGAAATTCCAGTGATTGATATTATGAGCATCGATCCACGCAATTGGGATACGATGACATGCATCAACAAAGTCAGCGAGTCTTACCATCCGATCCCGTTAATCGCCTCTTACAATAAGCACTGTCGCCTTTTACAGCAAACATGGGTTGCTGAAGACCTGTTCTACCCCGCATCTTCACGGGGAGACAAGCATGGGTTACTGAAGACCTATTCTACCCCGGATCTTCACGGGAGACAAGCATGGGTTACTGAAGACCTATTCTACCCCGGATCTTCACGGGAGACAAGCATGGGTTACTGAAGACCTATTCTACCCCGGATCTTGACGGGAGACAAGCATGGGTTACTGAAGACCTATTCCTCCCCGCATCTTCACGGGGAGACAAGCATGGGTTACTCAAGACCTATTCTACCCCGCATCTTCACGCGTAACAAAAACCTGGGATCGTGGATTCGAACCCAACTCGGTTCCCCCAGGTGCTCCCTGACACCCCCCCCCCCCCCCCCACACACACACACATCGAGTGACGCACCGTGATGGAACTGACGTTCTGCGGCATTACACACGACTCATTCATTCAGTCTCAGATCAGCTGAGGCCATGTTGTTTCACGCCGCAGTCAGCAGTTCACGGGTCAGGCAAGCTAGAGGTTGATGTCATGAGCAACGTTCCACGCCGTCGTGACACGGTGACGTCACACACAATCAACACACTGTCATTTGTCGGCTTTTGCGACAACCATGGGATACTAGTGACCAGAGACCACATACCGACGTTATATGGTCTCTGTAGTGACCTATTTATCCCCGTGTACACCAAAGGTCACCCAATGTCCGTTAGCCCTGGACACAAGTCACACGAGTCAAAATTCTAGTCCATAATAAGCAAACTTTGAATCCGCGAAGAAAAAGCCATCCATATTTCAAACTTTTGAGGATGAATTGTTGTTGCCCTTTATTATCACATTAGTGACTCATGAAACACGCGGAAACAAAACAAGGACCACGAGGAAACGGAATCCAGTCGGAAACGTATCGACAGTTTGAAATCGACAAAAGATGACTGGACCTCTGATATTTGATGAATGACGTCACATGTGACGCATAAACATTGTTGCTTTGTCGACAACGACATATCGTAAACCGTGCCCTCTCACTGAAATCTCGCGACATCACGTGGCGGGCTGTGACTTCAGTATGTACAGTGAGTCGGCGCGAGACCCACTACTCCCCACTCCCCCGACAGATGGCGTCTGGCAGGGCCAAGTAATCTCACATCGTCACCGTATGCTAATTTGAGATTTTAATTAGACAAACGTCCACGTGCATCTGTCGCGTGTCACATGATACGCCCTATTTGGTGGGAGGTTCCCATGACGTAACTATGATTCATGGGGTTGCTGCTACCAAGATCAGTGCAGAGGTTCCAAGGTCATATTCGTTCGCAAGTACAAATAAATAAACATCTAAGAGGTCTGGATGATTCATGGACACTGAGAGTTTTTATTGTTTAATTTTGTCCTTGTCGCCACATGCAGCTTGTTTACTTAAGTTTTGGTCTCGACAGAATCCTTATGATACGGGGGCGGTCGGGTAGCCTAGTGGTTAAAGCGTTCGCTCGTCACGCCGAAGGCCCGGGTTCGATTCCCGACATGGGTACAATGTGTGAAGCCCATTTCAGGTGTCCCCCGCCGTGATATTGCTGGAATATTGCTAAAAGCGGCGTAAAATCATACTCACTCACTCACTCCTTATGATACGCAGCGCCATGGTCCGATAGGGACACTACCTATCTATCGCGATCTTGTGAAACGGGTGAACCAGATACCTCGTATTCAGAAAGATTTGACTCCGTGAAGATTCGGGTTACAATTGTTTTTCAGCAACCCATACTTGTTGTAGGGGCGGTCGGGTAGCCTTGTGGTTAAAGCAATCCCTCGTCACGCCGACGACCCGGGTTCGATTCCCTACATGGGTACATTGTGTGAAGCCAATTTCTGGTGTCCCCCGCCGTGATATTGCTGGAATATTGCTAAAAGCGGCGTAAAATCATACTCACTCACTCACTACTTGTAAGAGGCGGCTGACTGCTGGTCGGGCTCGATGACTTGGTTGGTGCATGTCATCGTATCCCAATTGGGAGGATCCATCCTCATGATGACAATAACTGGATTGTCTGGTACAGACTCGATTATTTACCGACCGCCGTCATATAGCTGGAATATTGCTGAGTGCGGAGTTAAACAATAGACAAACAAAACTTGTTTCCGGAACATATACGCATATATACTACCGGGAAGTATGCTTTCTACAACCAATGATTCGTTAATCAGGGCTTTTTCACTTGGAACGGGAGTACTCAAAGTACTCGGAGGGTGTTCACTTGGTTCCTAGGTTAGTCGTCAAGTGGGATGTGTTCCTAGGTTAGTCGTCAAGTGGGATGTGTTCCTAGGTTGGTCGTCAAGTGGGATGTGTTCCTAGGTTGGTCGTCAAGTGGGATGTGTTCCTAGGTTGGTCGTCAAGTGGGATGGTGTTCCTAGGTTGGTCGTCAAGTGGGATGTGTTCCTAGGTTAGTCGTCAAGTGGGATGTGTTCCTAGGTTAGTCGTCAAGTGGGATGTGTTCCTAGGTTGGTCGTCAAGTGGGATGTGTTCCTAGGTTGGTCGTCAAGTGGGATGTGTTCCTAGGTTGGTCGTCAAGTGGGATGCTGTTCCTAGGTTGGTCGTCAAGTGGGATGTGTTCCTAGGTTGGTCGTCAAGTGGGATGTGTTCCTAGGTTGGTCGTCAAGTGGGATGTGTTCCTAGGTTGGTCGTCAAGTGGGATGTGTTCCTAGGTTGGTCGTCAAGTGGGATGGAGTTCCTAGGTTGGTCGTCAAGTGGGATGTGTTCCTAGGTTGGTCGTCAAGTGGGATGTGTTCCTAGGTTGGTCGTCAAGTGGGATGTGTTCCTAGGTTGGTCGTCAAGTGGGATGTGTTCCCAGGTTGGTCGTCAAGTGGGATGTGTTCCTAGGTTGGTCGTCAAGTGGGATGTGTTCCTAGGTTGGTCGTCAAGTGGGATGTGTTCCTAGGTTAGTCGTCAAGTGGGATGTGTTCCTAGGTTGGTCGTCAAGTGGGATGCGTTCCTAGGTTGGTCGTCAAGTGGGATGCGTTCCTAGGTTGGTCGTCAAGTGGGATGTGTTCCCAGGTTGGTCGTCAAGTGGGATGTGTTCCTAGGTTGGTCGTCAAGTGGGATGTGTTCCTAGGTTGGTCGTCAAGTGGGATGTGTTCCTAGGTTGGTCGTCAAGTGGGATGTGTTCCTAGGTTGGTCGTCAAGTGGGATGTGTTCCTAGGTTGGTCGTCAAGTGGGATGTGTTCCTAGTTTGGTCGTCAAGTGGGATGTGTTCCTAAGTTGGTCGTCAAGTGGGATGTGTTCCTAGGTTGGCCGTCAAGAGGGATGTGTTCCTAGGTTGGTCGTCAAGTGGGATGTGTTCCTAGGTTAGTCGTCAAGTGGGATGTGTTCCTAGGTTAGTCGTCAAGTGGGATGTGTTCCTAGGTTGGTCGTCAAGTGGGATGTGTTCCTAGGTTAGTCGTCAAGTGGGATGTGTTCCTAGGTTAGTCGTCAAGTGGGATGGAGTTCCTAGGTTGGTCGTCAAGTGGGATGTGTTCCTAGGTTGGTCGTCAAGTGGGATGTGTTCCTAGGTTGGTCGTCAAGTGGGATGTGTTCCTAGGTTAGTCGTCAAGTGGGATGTGTTCCTAGGTTGGTCGTCAAGTGGGATGTGTTCCTAGGTTGGCCGTCAAGAGGGATGTGTTCCTAGGTTGGTCGTAAAGTGGGATGTGTTCCTAGGTTAGTCGTCAAGTGGGATGTGTTCCTAGGTTAGTCGTCAAGTGGGATGTGTTCCTAGGTTAGTCGTCAAGTGGGATGTGTTCCTAGGTTAGTCGTCAAGTGGGATGTGTTCCTAGGTTAGTCGTCAAGTGGGATGGAGTTCCTAGGTTGGTCGTCAAGTGGGATGTGTTCCTAGGTTGGTCGTCAAGTTGGATGTGTTCCTAGGTTGGTCGTCAAGTGGGATGTGTTCCTAGGTTAGTCGTCAAGTGGGATGTGTTCCTAGGTTTGTCGTCAAGTGGGATGTGTTCCTTGGTTGGTTGTCAAGTGGGATGTGTTCCTAGGTTGGTCGCCAAGCGAGATGGAGTTCCTAGGTTGGTCGTCAAGTGGGATGCTGTTCCTAGGTTGGTCGTCAAGTGGGATGTGTTCCTAGGTTGGTCGTCAAGTGGGATGTGTTCCTAGGTTGGTCGTCAAGTGGGATGTGTTCCTAGGTTGGTCGTCAAGTGGGATGTGTTCCTAGGTTGGTTGTCAAGTGGGATGTGTTCCTAGGTTGGTCGTCAAGTGGGATGGAGTTCCTTGGTTGGCCGTCAAGTGAGATGTGTTCCTGGGTTGGCCGTCAAGTGGGATGTGTTCCTAGGTTGGTCGTCAATTGAGTTGGTGTTCCTGGGTTGGTCATCAAGTGGGTTGGTGTTCCTGGGTTGGCCGTCAAGTGGATTAATGTGGGATGTTGTTCCTGGGTTGGTCGTCTGGTGGGTTGGTGTTCCTGGGTTGGTCGTCAATTGAGTTGGTGTTCCTGGGTTGGCCGTCAAGTGGGATGTGTTCCTGGGTTGGCCGTCAAGTGGGATGTGTTTCTAGGTTAGTCGTCAATTGAGTTGGTGTTCCTGGGTTGGTCGTCAAGTGGGTTGGTGTTCCTGGGTTGGTCGTCAGGTTGGTTGGTGTTACTGGGTTGGTCGTCAAGTGGGTTGGTGTTCCTGGGTTGGCCGTCAAGTGGGTTGGTGTTCCTGGGTTGGTCGTCACTTGGGTTGGTGTTCCTGGGTTAGTCGTCAGGTGGGTTGGTGTTCCTGCGTTAGCCGTCAGGTTAGTCCTACGCCATTACTGTGGAATATAATAAAAGCCTCCTTGATTCCAAAAACATTGAAAACAGCAGAAGAGGAAATGTTCTTTTAAAAAAAACTATTTTGAAGAAATGTTTTCGTCACGCGGGTTGACTTCCCTGGATTGGTCGTCACGCATGGAGTTACTCGGGTGCATCGAGTGAATGGATTCTGATGGCGCCGGCTCGGTAAGACTGAAATGCTAAAACAATGGCTTGACGCGTGTCCATCTCGCCCTTTACACTGAAGGTGTATCAACCAGACCGACGCCGTCATCCTGTACATGACACCTGGTGTCAGCCTTCAACTAACCGTTCGGGATATTGTACAATTCTTGTGGTGAGGTGAAATGGGGTTAAACGTCGCGTCTAATGCCGATTTTATAGTGATACCCCACTAAGATACCATGCCGCAGTTTAACATTAATACCCCACTCAGACACAGCATACTGACTCCGGGCCGACCAGCGCTTGTTTTAGCCCCTTAATGCCGAGCGCCAGGCAGGGTAAGGACAAGTACCATCTTTTAACGACTTTTGGTATGACGCGGCCGGTGTTCGAACCCCGGACCTTCCGCTCTCAGTTCTACCACTAGACCACGGAGGCGGTCATAAAATTCATGTGCTCATTTCCTTATAACGGTGATATACAGTGATGCAAGGTTCTACACACGTAGGAAACAGGACTACAAACCAGAACCCAGACAACCAGAATCAGTCCCTGTGCTTTGAAGATCGGACGAAACCTGACATGTGACCAATGATAGCCGCCATCTAGCGGCGTACAGATTGCTACACTGGTTCTGTCTCTCGGTGACGACGACTAAGGGGATGATTACAGAGATATGGAGCTACTCTTTCATTATCTCACACAAATTGCTCACGTTGAGCCGGCTGACATTAAGCGATGTTACGCTGTGCGTTGCTAACACTGACTGAACCCTTCAGCACAACGTCTAGCCGGACATCCGGGCAACCATCGCGGGCATTCTTTGATGTTGCCGATATCTTCAGCAACAATTTCAATCATGCTGCAACGGTTTAGGCCCTAAACTAAACTATTCCCAGCTGATTTATAAACGCATGAGTCAATCTGATCCCAGATGATCTGAGGCATGAGTTCACTGAGGTGTATCGATACAGTGGAAGACGCCACGTGAGACCCTATAGGGGATATAGGGCTAATTAAGGAGACGCTAATTACTCCGCTCTACTAAGCTAGGGCAGTCTAAGTTGTAAACTGAAGATAAACCTATCATATGCAATCTTATTCACTCAGGACAACTCGGGACAGCGCCAGTGCCCCAACTCTATGACTAGAATTAAGATATCGATTTCCTTCTCCATTTAATTGAGACGTAAGGATTCATAAATGAAACAGTATAACTGTCAGTATGTTTGTAGTCATGGTGATCTCGTGAAGCCAAGAGATGCAATAGCGAAGGCCAAACTAACTCTATTTCTGAGAGATGGACAACTATTCGAACGTATATAAAGAGAACAGCCGAATATGAAAAATGAAACTATATCAATATACCAAAATAGAAATTATATCAATGTTTCATGGAAGATTTCATGGCGGATATACCCGAAAACTGCCTGGAGATGTCACATGATGTTTTATTTGGGCTTCGAGTGCCCGGATGGTATATTTTTGACAATTCCTACTACACTATGGACCAAAATCCGGGCACTCGAAGCCCAAATAAAACATCATGTGACATGTCCTTCCATAAACCACGCGTCTTTCACATCTTGGTAACCATACGTGTGACTTTCTGATTGGCTGGATTCTGGCAGTGTATTGACCAATGACTGGACAATACCATCCTGTTTCTTCATCTGACCTGTTGAACAAACATCCTGACATGACGTCTCCTAGCAACAGATTTATCATGACAGGTTAAGAAGTAGTGTAGTGCGACATATGGCAATGTTGACATGGCGACAATTTCAAGAGGAAGATTGATTGCCGTGCGTCTTCCAACAACGATTGCGTCTTCTAACAGCGATTGAGTCTTGTAACAGCGATTGAGTCTTCTAACATCGATTGAGTCTTCTAACAGCGATTGCGTCTTCCAACAGCGATTGCGTCTTCTAACAGCGATTGCGTCTTCAAACAGCGATTGAGTCTTCTAACAGCGATTGAGTCTTCTAACAGCGATTGCGACTTCAAACAGTGATTGAGTCTTCTAACAGCGATTGAGTCTTGTAACAGCGATTGAGTCTTGTAACAGTGACTGCGTCTTGTAACAGCGATTGCGTCTTGTAACAGCGACTGCGTCTTGTAACAGCGACTGCGTCTTGTAACAGTGACTGCGTCTTGTAACAGCGACTGCGTCTTGTAACAGGGACTGTGTCTTGTAACAGCGATTGCGTCTTGTAACATCGACTGCGTCTTGTAACAGCGACTGCGTCTTGTAACAGCGACTGCGTCTTGTAACAGTGACTGCGTCTTCTAACAGGGACTGCCTCATGTAACAGCGATTGCGTCTTGTAACAGCGACTGAGTCTTGTAACAGGGACTGCCTCATGTAACAGCGACTGCGTCTTGTAACAGCGATTGCGTCTTGTAACAGCGACTGCGTCTTGTAACAGTGACTGCGTCTTGTAACAGGGACTGCGTCTTGTAACAGCGATTGCGTCTTGTAACAGCGACTGCGTCTTCTAACAGGGACTGCCTCATGTAACAGGGACTGCGTCTTGTAACAGCGATTGCGTCTTGTAACAGCGACTGCGTCTTGTAACAGCGACTGCGTCTTGTAACAGGAACTGCGTCTTGTAACAGGGACTGCGTCTTGTAACAGCGACTGCGTCTTGTAACAGGGACTGCGTCTTGTAACAGCGACTGCGTCTTGTAACAGGAACTGCGTCTTGTAACAGTGACTGCGTCTTCTAACAGGGACTGCCTCATGTAACAGCGATTGCGTCTTGTAACAGCGACTGCGTCTTCTAACAGGGACTGCCTCATGTAACAGCGACTGCGTCTTGTAACAGCGACTGCGTCTTGTAACAGCGACTGCGTCTTGTAACAGTGACTGCGTCTTGTAACAGTGACTGCGTCTTGTAACAGCGATTGCGTCTTGTAACAGCGACTGCGTCTTGTAACAGCGACTGCGTCTTGTAACAGGAACTGCGTCTTGTAACAGTGACTGCGTCTTCTAACAGGGACTGCCTCATGTAACAGCGATTGCGTCTTGTAACAGCGACTGCGTCTTGTAACAGGGACTGCGTCTTGTAACAGTGACTGCGTCTTCTAACAGGGACTGCCTCATGTAACAGCGACTGCGTCTTGTAACAGCGACTGCGTCTTGTAACAGCGATTGCGTCTTGTAACAGGGACTGCGTCTTGTAACAGCGATTGCGTCTTGTAACAGCGACTGCGTCTTGTAACAGTCACTGCGTCTTCTAACAGGGACTTCTGATGTTGCAGAGACGTTGAGGTGACGACTTCATCCGACGGGAGATCCCAACTGTGTCATGACTTTAGCAGTAGATTGTTTGTTTTGTTTTGTTTTTTATTTATTTATTGTTTAACGCCGGACTCAGCAATATTCAAGCTACATACTGGCGGTCTGTAAATAATTGAGTCTGGACCAGACAATCCAGTGACTGACATCATGAGCATCGATCCACGCAATTGGAATACGATGACACGCATCAACCAAGTCAGCGAGCCTGACCACCCGATCCCGCTAGTCGCCTCTTACGACAAGCATCGTCGCCTTTAACGACAAGAATGGGTTGCTGAAGACCTATTCTACCCCGGATCTTAACGGTTCCTTGAACAATATAAACAAAGCTGAATATTACGGTCGATAAACAGGAATCTGTTTGTACGTGGATTAGCCTGGTGGTTCCTACTCTCGCTTATCACAAACCATCCTCGATAACCCAGTGCTTCCAATGCTTCGCAACCAGAGCTTTATTGTGAGTCCGATTCGAATGAAAAGATACTCAAAAAAGCCGTCCAACAAATCTCACCCATGAGTTCGAGACATACAATTGGAAGTTATATCTACTACATGTGCATCGTTGCCTTGTTGCATTGGATGAACAATGTCAGCATATCGAAAAAAATGCGTTTGAAATTTGGAAAATTGAGGAAGCCTAGCGGTTAAACCGTTCGCTCGTTACGCCGAAGATCCGGGTTCGATTCCCCATATGGTTCGATGTGTGAAGTCGATTCTGTTGTCCGCCGCCGTGATATTTCTCGAATATTGTTAAAAGAGGCATAAAACCATACTCACTCACTCACTGACAAAATTGTAACAAACAGAGTCGCGTATATGTGTACATTATTGAAATAAAATAAAATTGGAATTAAAACGCCTGGTTTAACACCTGAAGCGTCGGATCTACATCAGACGACGAAGTCCTCATCACGACATCTAGCAATGGACTTCATAGCGAGTGTATATTAAATCTCGGTGTATTCTGAACGACATTTCAGGAAGTAGGTAGGTAGGGTCACACATGTTGGTTGTCACAGCCAAGTTTGTTAGAAGACGCGAACAGACCTTTGTTTCCTGTGATAACATCCAGGGGTCACATTCAGTCTGCACGTTTCCATGGCTGTTTCAGAAACTGTAACATACGGCGTGTTAAGTAAGCGAATGTGTGGATGTCGACTTCTTTATTATGAGGAACACGGCGTTTCGGGGTATATACTTACTCCTTCATCAGGTGAATGTCAACTTCTTTATTATGAGGAACACAGTGTTTCGGGGTATATACTTACTTCTTCATCAGGTGAATGTCAACTTCTTTATTATGAGGAACACAGTGTTTCGGAGTATATACTTACTTCTTCATCAGGTGAATGTCAACTTCTTTATTATGAGGAACACAGTGTTTCGGGGTATATACTTACTCCTTCATCAGGTGAATGTCAACTTCTTTATTATGAGGAACACGGCGTTTCGGAGTTTATACTTACTTCTTCATCAGGTGAATGTCAACTTCTTTATTATGAGGAACACGGCGTTTCGGAGTATATACTTACTCCTTCATCAGGTGAATGTCAACTTCTTTATTATGAGGAACACGGCGTTTCGGAGTATATACTTACTTCTTCATCAGGTGAATGTCAACTTCTTTATTATGAGGAACACGGCGTTTCGGAGTATATACTTACTCCTTCATCAGGTGAATGTCAACTTCTTTATTATGAGGAACACGGCATTTCGGAGTATATACCTACTCCTTCATCAAGTGAATGTCAACTTATTCATCACGAGGAACACAGTGTTTCGGGGTATATACTCACTCCTTCATCAGGTGAATCAATGTCAACTTCTTAAATACAAGGAACACAGAGTTTCGGACTACAGCAAGTTTATCCCCGCAGCCGTTGTAATATGCAGCTTCCAGCCGACTCGTCTCGCATCAAAACACGGACTGTGTACTCGCGGGCAAATGACCTCGGAGTATACTGATCACTGTGTCGGATTATCGAGTGTGTCGGAGTCGGAGTGCGGGACTGTTGGATTAACGGGTATAAATAGCACTGATTGAATTCGGTTCCCATCATTAGTGTCGGATAAAGCCGATTGTCAGATTAACGAGACTTGACTGTATATACTTACTCTGACATCCATTAATTCTCTGCCAGCAATGTGAACATGTCGACTGTCTGGGTGGAGCCCTGGATGTTACCACAGGAAACAATGGTCAGTTCGCGTCTGTCAGGCTATGAAGGAGTAAGTACACACCCCGAAACGTGTTCCTGGTAATAAAGAAGTTGACATCCATAAATTCTCTTCTTTCTATGTATCACTTCTAAACGCCATCCACAGACTTGATACGGCGTATTGATGTATTGAGCTGCTTAAACCGGTTTGTGCTGTGTTCAATATTGGAAACAGTTTTGCAGTCTTGACTTCTTGACTTCATGTTGATCTTACATAAGCATTTATCGGCAGCTAACGTTAATCCTTTTCACCATATGTGTCGCCAATGTCAGAATTAGAATATATATTCTTCATGGGAACCATTGGGATTAAGAAAGACCATCCCGTCCGCTAAAGATAGGGCGTTCGTCTTTTGGCAGTACCCACTCAGACATCTAATGGCACAAAATCTAATACGTTCCCGACCGAAGAGGAAACAGTCCTACGTTTTAGGGATTCCTGCTCTTTAGCAGCGCTAATATGGCTCAATTGATAGGTGAGGATAAGAATGTAGCGGTGCCAGCCCCCATAACTAGAAGAGTATGAGCCAGGAAAATGACCCATTTCAGCATTCAACGCATCATCGCTCTCTACGGAGAAAACTTTGGTTCCCTTGACCCGACAATATCACCTCGGACTGGTGTTTCTGATGCTCAGACAATATAGACATTGGCGAGATTGCCTGATTTACACATTCCCCGCTAGATGGCGCCAAGCAGGCGGACCCGGATGTAACTGATTTGTCTTGTATTGATTAATGGCGTTATTTGATGATCGTTACACAACGCTACATAAGACGTATTGCTTTTATCCGACACTTACACACGTGCAGAATGGTTCGGGGGACTGGGGCTACGTTGATAAGCTGATCTGATTGATTCGCGCAGTTATGGCCTCGCGAAATGTACATACCGGGACGTTATTGCATTAGACACGACAAAACTCACTTACTGCCTCAAACGCCACCAAAATATATCGCTAATGGCCTTATTAAAGTGCTTTTAGTGTATTGGCTGATCGCGGCCACACAACACAACCATAAAGGGTTTAATGAAATTGAGTTAAACGTATTACTTGACGTCTTTAAACGTTCTTAGAAGCGAGACATTGAGTTCACGGAAATATCCCGCCGACGGAAGGTATGGCGTTTAGCGGTTTAAGACGCATGCGTCAAAGCCGTCCTGAATTCTCGGTAAACGTCAGATTAAAAATGTTATTTAAGCGAAAGAAATAAAATAAGCCACATGAATGCCCATACCCGCTGTAAAAATGACTTAACGGTTTTCATTTTGCTCATAAACATCAACATTTCAAAAGGGTATTTACTTCTTGAAATGTTAAATCAATGTCTTATGATCAGCAAAGTTGTAAACGTGTCCGACCTTTGTCCCCTCGGTCTTCCTCACATAGACTATTGACACAACTCACTCACTCACTCACTTGCTGACCAACTTACTCACTCCCACACACACACATAATTGATTCTACGAACAGAACAAAATCGAAATAAAAGACGAGGCTCCCTCAGATGGATGTATGTGTGTTGCATGCTGAAGTCGAACAAAACTGCCTCATCTCTACGACGGTCATAAGTCAGTGAGTGAGTATGGTTTTACGCCGCTTTTCGCAATATTCCGTCAATATCACGTCTGGGACACCAGAAATGGGCTTCACACATTATACCCACGTGGGGAATCGAACCCGGGTTTTCGGCGGGACGAATTAACCACGAGGCTACCCAACCGCCCGTCATAAGTCAGAGGTGTGGGTTAATAGTCTCAGTTGTAACATGGATGTGTACATTTACTTGAGGTCAGAGCTGCTGTCTGATGATGCCAGACTAAGGTGATCTCACACCCTATTCTTCTTCATCCTCGTCGCCGTTTTCTCCCCAACACCTGACAACGTTAACCGACATCATCACCGGGGTCGTGCTACAAGAGCAATCGCTTCGAGTCTGAGGCAATATTTGATCTGAGTAACCCTCATTTCTGAGGTGTTCTCAACTCACCGGGTAAAATACCATTTTAAGCAATGCCATCATGTCCACACGTCGCGGGGCTTCTTCATTACCTTGTTCTGACAAGGCTTTTAAAATCGACATCTTTTTATTTAGCTATGGCGAAAATCGATTGAACCGTAAAATCCAAGTCTTTTTCCTCTGACTGAGCGAGAGTCATCATGGCCATGTAAGCCGCGGGTCGACCACCGTAGTGTCTTCTTACAACACTAAAGACCCAAATTCATCTCTAGTCAGACAATTTGACTTTTTGTAGAATTGCTTTTCTTTACGAAGCTTTACAAAAAAGGCTGCATCAAATTATGTACTTGCACTTTGCCCATTTCACTATTGCCTTGAGTTGATGCTATAACTCCAAACCTCCATTGATCCGGCCCCTTCTTTAACTGTGTCAGGCGCCGGAGTTGCCATCGTCGTTTGCTGAAGTACCGCGTGGCAGGTCGGGCGTCGAGTAACTCACACTCACTATCAATCATTTCAAATATGTCTGCAAACTACAAATGATTTCTTTTGCTTAGTGGATGACCTACTCGCAATTACTCGTATATATTACAGCCTACTCTGTTCCACAACGATGTCCCTTGATGCGGTGATCGCATGTTCTCAGTATCTTTACGTGAATATACTATACACGCAGGTCAATTGCGTCAAGACAAATACATTGTATTCCCCGCCAGCCTTGTCAGTCAGTTGTTATCCCGGCAGTATAGATAGAGAGAGAGAGAGAGAGAGAGAGAGAGAGAGAGAGAGAGTAGCGTGCGTGCGTGCGTGCGTGCGTGCGTGCGTGCGTGTGTGTGTGCATGTCTGCTTCTACTAGTCCGGGCTAATGCCGGTTTTATAGTGCTTGCTCACTGAGATACCATGCCGCAGCTTAACAAGAATACACTTCGCAGACACAGTATACTGACTCCGAGCCGACCAGAACTCGTTTGATCCTCTTAATGCCGAGGACCAGGCAGGGTAACAACAAGTATCGTCTTCTGGGATGATGGAACCCCGACCTTCCGCTCTCCGAGCGGCTCCTTCCACCAAACAACGGAGAAGAAGACTCTTCAAGGGACAGACAAACTTCAGCGCCGTACATCACACAGACAATCCACCGAAAAAAATAACATCCGTAACGAAAACTAGAAAAACAGTCCGTAAAAGAGATAAATCTTCGCGTATATCAAAGCTCAGCGTTTGTTAATGAAACTACGCCGACTATGACCTACTCCGTATTAGACGCGAGTCTCCCCCCGAGAGTCTAGGACAGAGCGGCGGGTTGGACGTCCAATCTGGAGGTTACCTCAAACTGTCTCCTCTGGGCTTACAAACCTAATAACACATCTATCTCGGCGGCTAATTCCCCCGCCTCGCCACGCCGCAGTGTTTACGGATAAATAATACATCACTTGGCCCTGATTTATTTGGCGTTATTGAACCATTCAGAGGTAGGGGAACAGCCATTACAAGTCTACTACTGCTGTCTCAAAATTACTTCCAGCTCAACTCATTGTGGTTTCATGGTTGTAATGGAAACTTAGACGCCATTGTTCATTAACATGCTTGCTTTCTGTTATTACTTCGGTGTCTGTTATTACTTCGGTTTCTGTTATTGCAGATTGATAAACTAGTGAAGTTGTTAAAACGCAGTTAAGGTCAATTTCAACATCATGTTGCTATTATTGAAGCATGTTAATATACGATCCTTGTATGTTGTCTTTGGAAGCTCCCCCGGGGTTACTTAAAGGAAGCGATGCTTCTTTCAGCCTTGAGTAGTACATATTGCACGTTCAAAACATTTCTCCGGGGTCTGAATCTAATTATTTTATTTAACAAAAGTGTGTAACACGACAGAGAAGCCCTACTCGTTGTCATGGTGACATGCATTTGGCGCCAGAAAAATCGGACTCGAAAACAGGACGGAGCAGAAAGTCAATTTAGATTTTACATTCCATACTTGAGATTAAATTACAGGTACCCATGGGGAACATCTATTTGTAATTGAATTACTGACGACGTAATTGTTTCTACTTGTGTAGTATGAGTGGCTATATTTGATTTGTAATTGCACGAAAGGTTTCCCAAGGGACGCGGACTCCTTGCAGCGCTAGGGCTGTTTCATAACTTGTTTGTCCCAAAAACCGAAGCCTAATCAGTGCAAAGAGCTCCCAAGGCTGCGTTATTACCGGCGTTGTTTTTTACTCCCGAGATTTCAGTTTTTGTCTCAATGTCTCGACAGGAAAGTCTGATGCCGGACGTTAGGGAAAGATCTTTGCCTGAGAAGTACCTTTGGGCAAAGGTGGTTCTGAAAGTAAAGTGGACTTTTTTTTATTCAAACCATGTTACATGTACATGTCGTCTATTATGAATATACCTTACACGTGCAGAAAATGCGTGAAACTCATCGGCCCTACGCTTGCATTTTAAACCTTTTTTTTTTTTGCCATGAATTCATTGTTTCTAGGTTTGCCGAAATCGGGGTCACCGGAAGCGCTTGTTAATTTGCCAGAATCAACACTACCATCATCATCATCATCATCATCATCATCATCATCACCATCATGAAGTGAAACTCATTCATCATCCTCCTTATCATCATCATCATCATCATCAAGTGTAATATTGGTGAAAGTGGTTTCACTTGCGTATTAGGGCTTATATTGGCTGGTATCAGAATCTGCGTTCCTTGTTATGAAGGTCAGACGTCTGGGGTATTTTTAATATAGTCCAGTGAGAACGTCCACTGGCTATCCACCTGGTGTTGGGAATATTGTATTACAAATTGACATCAAAACGATCCCGCATTGATTTCCACAGAAACAATCAGCTGAATCAACACGCCAGCGTGGACGGTAGCAACAACACCAACCTTGTTGACAGGATACATGACGACGACGGTGGTATTCTAGTCTTACCCTAGAAGCGCCATATCCTGGGGTATTGATGACGACTCGATATCCATATTTGCTCATTTCGATATCGCCATCGATTGTCCAGAAACCGGAAGCGTGGCCATTTCCAGGAGCTGACGGGGTCCACGGCGGTGATATGTCAGCGGGTCACGTGCTTCCCTTGTTTGTTCGATGCGATATGTCAGCAACACCATGACCTGCATTACGGTCTAGATAGAAACATGGAGCATGGAGCATGGAGCTGAAACCTTTACATATGTTATTTATACAATTACATGCAGAGATAGGATCAGTGCTGAGCCCTTAGATTGTTCCCAGTTCGTCCGCTTTGAGTGATGCGAAGCGACGGCAGGCGAACCAGTTCACGGCAATCTCTCTCTCCTTCCCCTCCTCTCTCTTATTCTCACTTACTCAGACTGTTTGTCGTTGCTACAATCTCTCGGCATATCAGTTGATTTTAGGGGCACGGATGGCCCAGTCGTCTAAGGTGCCGGAATTCGCTGTGCAGAGTTGCGTCCCTTGGGCACGCCAGATTGTGGGTTCGAATCCCGATTCGCCTCAAGTATGTTTCTAGGTTTGTCACCATCATACCCCTGCTCGTGGGTTTCACCAAAGTGGTAAACGTCTAAGACCTGCATCACTTCGGACTTTCCTCCCACATTAAGCTGACACGCCATGATATAACTGGAATACTGTTAAAAGCGGCGTTAAACACAACTCACTCACTCAGTTGATTTTAGCGTTGCTGTCACGTGCGCATCTTCGCACAGATACGACCATGCTTTACATACATTGTGAGATATCACTGTAGGATAAAAGACGAGCACCTGTTCACAGCAGCGACCTCAACGCTCGATCATTTTCACAAAACGTGACAACAGCTGCTGAAGACCAATGACTAAAACATACAAATCGATAACTTTCATGTTCCTTGCTATTTATGCCTCAATAATAGGAAACCAATACGGAAACAGCTACACATTAATATTGACAAGTAGAAAGTGCAAAATGCATATCTAACGAACAGGCCTGTTAAATTTTATACTGCGAACGGTCGTCAGATCGAGCGACTATTTAGCGGTATGGGACCAGTGTATAGAATCTACAGAGTGAGTGAGATGACGTCGCATCGGCATTATTGCAGCCATATAGCGACAGGAATCTACAGAAACCCTATTATAAAGAGAATTAAGACGGTGCGGGGAATTCTCCATGCAGCTGGGTGGTTATCTCGATTTGAAACGAATCAGCATCAATTCCAGTCTTGATACCTGTCCCCAGGGATTACACCGACCTTCCCCTTTGTTAAAGGGAAGCTACTCTAACCCTAGTCTATGAGACGTCACGGCCACGATCAGACGTTATTGACAGACGGCCTGTCCTGTCATAACGTAAAGGTGCAGTCAGATGCACACACAGGGACAAAACGAAACACGGTAACAATTCGAACATATTTCGGCCAAATGCAACTTGTGGAAAAGGTTCCAAGCCTCAGAGGTCTACAGGCACAGATGTGGAAACTGATCCCGCATGGCTAGTGCCCTCGCAAATTGTTTCCAAATTCATGTCTCAAAAGTTGCCAAAACACATAAAACGCCTTAGCTACGTCACATTGAGACACTCATTTTCAGTATATTAGACTGTTCTTTTAATAATGATAGCAATAATCCCAGTAGTTTCTCCAAATTCCCGATGGTTAATTCTGACTAGATCGCCGAATGACAAGGGCGGCGCCATGTTTGTTTATAAACAAAGTCCCTACGTGACCTTTGATATTTGCATCCCTATCCGCATATGACCCCAACGGATATCGTTTTTATCCGTTGGTTTTATCCTGCCGAGAAACCTACGCATTATGATTAATGAATTTACACGTAAGAACAGCAGCCTTTAGTTATGTTTTAATTAGTTCTTACATACAGAATGTAATGTTGGTATGACAAGTCTGTTTCAGGGCCCCGTTCCACAAAGCGATCTTAGCGCTACGACTCTGGTAAACCTATGTTAAAGTAAGGGAGCGCTAAGACACCTTTGTAGAACGGGGCCAAGGAATACATCTGTCATGCGTGTTTACGTACTGAAAAGTTTATCAGTTCAAAAAATAATATAAATCAAACATTTATATCTCACATCCAAAATTTGTACCAAACAAAACCGCTACTTTCCCGACAAACACTCCCGGACTCGTCTTTGGATGAAAAATACAAATCAATTACTGCGACCATTTGGAAATTGATTCATGACATCTATCCTGATTCTATATTTGTATGAATCACACTTATCGATTCATCTGACAAAGCTACATGATAAACGACACTACAGTTGGCGCAATGATGATCGCCGGTGTTGATACCGACTACGAGAAGACAGGCGTCTCCCGAGAACATGTCTGGTGTTTGCGTGTAGCGCCACGGGGGCGGGGCGACCAGTCACAAGGACAGCCTGGCACCCAGTACACGATAATGCTGTGGTCTGGTGCACGTGACCCTCGAGTACTACATTCACGGCGTCATGTACGACACACGCGGCCGTGCAGGTGACAGGGTGCACACAGACGAGATTGGGAACGATTGGTGTTCATCGTTTGTAAAACAATTACATAAAGGCAACATAATTAGATCTCGTCTCGCCTTAATTTCCTTTACCAGCGAGTCGGTAGGTAAAATTGTAATTTTAATCTTTGTGTAGAAAGCCATTGTGAATTCAGCATTGTTCTCAAGAATAACAATGAAGTGCAGAATAATTAAACTCCCGATTTGGGTTGGGGTCAGGACGGGTTACATAAAAAAAATACAATTTTGGAATCAGAATTACTTTGAATATGCAACATCGGAACATAATTTATCATGTACAATAAACTACGTTTATAACAAAGACGCTCATAACGAACTGACGGATATGACGAACTTATTTTTAGGTCCCGGCCATTTTTTGTATATATGTTGTACATATGCTTAAAACGAACTACGGTTATAACGAACTCAAATGGGCTACTAATTTTAGTTCGTTATAACCGTAGTTTACTGTAGGTCGGGACAAAGTCTGGGGTCAGTCGGCGACAAAAAAAACTAAAAACAATATGTTGCCAAATAGGTGAAGAAATTCAGCCATTATGGCGAAGTATTTTTAAACTTTCAGACTGAACCCGAGAGAATATAGGAAAATACAAGATGAAGAGAAGTGACCGCCGGAATTAATCATGAACACGGGTAACCCTATACACCAGTGGTATTTAGTTACAAGCTCAGCACGTTTCTTCCATTTTCGTAATGTCAGAGTCAGGAATTTCATAAATCGTGACAATTAGAATATAATACCTTTTCGGACACTATAATGTCAAACAAGTGTAAGTCTAGCTGTCGTCGATATGAATTACTTCATGAAAGTTCACAGTATGTCTGCAGTGAGTGAGTGAGTTTATTTCAGTAAAGTTGGTTGGTTGGTTGGTATGTTGTTTAACGCCGCACTCAGCAATATTCCAGCTATATGACGGGGGTCTGTAAATAATCGAGTCTGGACCAGACAATCCAGTGATTGACAGCATGAGCATCGATCCACGCAATTGGGATCGATGACATGTATCAACCAAGTCATCGAACCTGACCACCCGATCCCGTTAGTTGCCTTTTACGACAAGCATGGCCGCCTTATTTCAGTAAAGAGGCCACCGGCCCATTATACAATATGGATACAGTGGATTACAACAATAGCAGGCGCCAGATAATACAAGTGATATGCATAGTGAAACAATTGAATTATTGCATACATTTGAAAAACTGTTATCGTTTCTTAAAAGCAAGAAAATATGTTTAGCTAATTTATTAATAACATCTTAATTTTGGCATGACATAAGAGTGCAAATTTTATGAAATGAAGGTTGTGAATAGTAACACTTAGGTATAAGACTAATTCTTAGATTTGAGTAAATTTGACATTCAATGCAGAAATGATACTCAGTTTCAATTACTCGGACTACACAAAATGGACATAAGCGTTCATCTCAAGAAAGACCAATTTTTCTTCCTTCTTCGAGCATTAGGCGTGGATCGATGCTCATGATTTTAATCACTGGATTGTCTGGTCCAGACTCGATTATTTACAGACCGCCGTCATATAGCTGGAATATTGCTGAGTGCGGCGTTAAACAACAAACCAACTATGGCTAGAACAACGGAAAGAACTAAGAGCAAGTTGATATAATCTAACAGGTATTGATGTTAAATATTTATCTAATACAAAGCATGGTTTAATTTGTGAATACATTTCAAGTTTGGAAAATGTTTTTAATTTACTTAGCCAAGTTTGCTGATCTATATCTATACATCTTTGCTTAAAACAAACAATAAACTTATTTACATTTGGAACATCTTGATTACACCAGACAGAACCAAAACCATATGATGATAATAATTGTTTTACATGAAAAACCCAACATTCAATACCTTTATCCGCCAAGGAAACTTGATAATCATAAACATGTTTCAAAATACTAGGATTATCATTTTGAAATATCAATCTAGTCCAATATTTAATAATGTTCATATATTGGTTTATTTTGAGTGAACTTGCAACAATATTAGGGGTACTCCGATCCGTCTTAATGTAAAAGCTGTTTACAGAAATTGTCATGGAATGTATTAATATCCGGTGAAGGATGAACCCCCCAGACTTTACTGTCATACAACAAGATTGGTAGAAGCTTGACATCAAATAAATGAGTCAAAACATGTAAAGGTGACTTATGAAAATCAATAATGTTTGTTTTTAGTGACTGCAAAACTGTATTGGCCTGAAGTGTTAAAGTTTCCTGTGTGTCAAACAGTGAACCAGAGCTTGAAAAAATGTACTCCTAAGTATTTATACACTGAAACAATTTCAGGTGGACATGTTTTTAGAGAAATGTTTCATATTTCTTTAATCGACCACATTTGCGAATTACACTTACCTTGCCCTTGCATTGTCGTCTGCAAAAAGCAGTATAATTAACTGTAGAGTACCTATACTTATACACCATTGCATATCTTGTTGCGAAAAATCTACAATGTCATTAATAAAGAATGAAAATAAAAATGGTGACAACTGGCAACCCTGTCTTACTCCAGATGAACAGTCAAAGAATTTAGTAAATCCAGAATTCAGAGATACGCATGATTTCACATTTTCATACATATTTCTAAGTAATCTAAAACAGAACCTTTAATCTTACCAGTCCAAAGTTTGTACATCAGAGCATTATAGCTGTACTATTGCTGAGTGCGGCGTTAAACAACAGACATCAGAGCATTATGTGACACAGAGTCAAAGGCTGCTTTTAAATCAATAAAGGCACAGTATAGTCTACCTTTAGGTAATCTTAGATATTTATCAATAATAGTTTGAAGTATAAATATATTATCCATATATATTATATTGAAACCCCTTTCTAAAACCTGCTTGTTCAGGTATAATCCATTTCCATCAGTTGCCCAATTGGTGAGTCTGGTTCATATAATTTTAGAAAAGATTTTTCCAGATATTTCTAAAAGAGTAATAGGTCTGTGATTACTTGGGTCTTTACATTACCCTTTTTATGCAAAGGAAGAATGACACCTTAAGTCCACTCCTCTGGATGAATACCAGTCAATAATAGCATAAAAGCATTTCAAAACACATGGGAGGGGCATATTTAAAAACTTCAATGGGTACACCACTAAACCCTGGGCTTATCTGTTTGGCATATCATCAACAGCCTTAAATATTTCATCTAATGTTATTCTACTATCTGACCCGTTGTCATCTACACTAGAATTAATCAAATCTTCACAAATAGCTTCTACAAAATGTTGAACATCTGTATAAAACTGTTTCTCACATTCAGCAAATTAGTGCCTTAGAACAAATGATTGAAATGCCATGACCTAGAATCCGGTGAAATTGAATTATTTTTAAATGAAAAAGACCAGAACTGTCGACCGTTGATAAAGCATTGTTAATGTCTGTGATATAACACTGAAACACAGATGTCGATTTCTGTTCACAAAGGCTTCTGTACGACCTCCACGAGTCAATGTACCGTTGTCGGTTGTTGTCACTGCTAGAGTCACGATATGCACGGAGAAGACGGCGAGCGGTTGAACGTGCATCCCAACATTCTTGATCAAACCAGTTATATCCCTTCCTTATGCAGTTTCGAAATTCCGAGTTATAACAGTGTACGTCGAGTAGAAGGTGATGTGAAATGGGGTTTAACGTCGCGTCCAAGAATATTGCACTTATATTGCGACGTGCATGTACGTATGTGTGTGTGGCTGCTTGTACTAGTCCGGATTGATGCCATTTTAATAGTGCTAGCCCACTGAGATACTAGTACTATGCCGCAGTTTAACATGAATACCCCACTCTTAACCCTGCCGAGCGTCAGGCAGGGTAACACCAAGTACTATCTTTTAACGTCTTTTGGTATGACGCGTATGACAGCTTTTTTCAATGTCTTCCTACGAACTGTGATGAGAGTTTATTCTGCTGGATTATCGGGTCTAACCCAAATAAACCGAGTCTGTTACATCCTACATTTAACGTTTAACGGCTTGGTTGCACAACAGTGTACACGAGTGTACAACAGTGTACAACAGCCTACACCACACCTACACCCAGGGGTTTATCGTATTTTATTCAACCAGGTCACTTGTGTGTTATACAAGCTTCGCTTTTGTAGATTATGTGATTTTCTAAAACATTACCACGCTCTTTGTCCTATGTCACGGAGGACAGGATTAAGAGTGTATTCCTGGTAACATTTCCTATCGTGGACGCGTAGATAGCGATTTATGAATGAAATGACTTGATGTGAACCTGCACGTCGTGCGTCTCGGTGTGGATGGCCCACATACATGACGCCTTGTTATCAACCCCAGATTTGACGTAATGTGTCAATCTGTCTATCTGGTGAAGCACCGCCACCACCTTGCCGTGTCAACAACAATCAGACAACGTCTTTGTTAACAACGTACACGTCACCTCCTACAGTGATACAATGAGCAGTGCTTGGATATATCCTGTCACGTTAATGCTAGACATGTAGTAGTGCTTGCACATAGCGCTGTCACGTTTATGTTAGACATGTATAGTAGTGCTTGCATATAGCGCTGTCACGTTTAAGCTAGACATGTATCGTAGTGCTTGCATATAGCGCTGTCACGTTTAAGCTAGACATGTATCGTAGTGCTTGCATATAGCGCTGTCACGTTTATGCTAGACATGTAGTAGTGCTTGCATATAGCGCTGTCACGTTTATGCTAGACATGTATCGTAGTGCTTGCATATAGCGCTGTCACGTTTATGCTAGACATGTATCGTAGTGCTTGCATATGTCGCTGTAACGTTTATGTTAGACATGTAGTAGTGCTTACATATGTCGCTGTCACGTTTATGTTAGACATGTATAGTAGTGCTTGCATATAGCGCTGTCACGTTAATGTTAGACATGTATAGTAGTGCATGCATATGTCGCTGTCACGTTTATGCTAGACATGTATAGTAGTGCTTGCATATAGCGCTGTCACGTTTATGTTAGACATGTACAGTAGTGCTTGCATATGTCGCTGTAACGCTTATGTTAGACATGTATAGTAGTGCTTGCATATAGCGCTGTCACGTTTATGTTAGACATGTATAGTAGTGCTTGCATATGTCGCTGTAACGTTTATGTTAGACATGTATAGTAGTGCTTGCATATAGCGCTGTCACGTTTATGTTAGACATGTATAGTAGTGCTTGCATATGTCGCTGTCACGTTTATGTTAGACATGTATAGTAGTGCTTGCATATGTCGCTGTAACGTTTATGCTAGACATGTATAGTAGTGCTTGCATATAGCGCTGTCACGTTTATGTTAGACATGTAGTAGTGCTTGCATATGTCGCTGTAACGTTTATGTTAGACATGTAGTAGTGCTTGCATATAGCGCTGTCACGTTTATGCTAGACATGTATCGTAGTGCTTGCATATAGCGCTGTAACGTTTATGTTAGACATGTAGTAGTGCTTGCATATAGCGCTGTCACGTTTATGCTAGACATGTATCGTAGTGCTTGCATATAGCGCTGTAACGTTTATGTTAGACATGTATAGTAGTGCTTGCATATAGCGCTGTCACGTTTATGTTAGACATGTATCATAGTGCTTGCATATGTCGCTGTCACGTTTATGTTAGACATGTATAGTAGTGCTTGCATATGTCGCTGTAACGTTTATGTTAGACATGTAGTAGTGCTTGCATATGTTGCTGTCACGTTTATGTTAGACATGTATAGTAGTGCTTGCATATAGCGCTGTCACGTTTATGTTAGACATGTATAGTAGTGCTTGCATATGTCGCTGTAACGTTTATGTTAGACATGTATAGTAGTGCTTGCATATAGCGCTGTCACGTTTATGTTAGACATGTATAGTAGTGCTTGCATATGTCGCTGTCACGTTTATGTTAGACATGTATAGTAGTGCTTGCATATGTCGCTGTAACGTTTATGTTAGACATGTATAGTAGTGCTTGCATATAGCGCTGTCACGTTTATGTTAGACATTTAGTAGTGCTTGCATATGTCGCTGTCACGTTTATGTTAGACATGTATAGTAGTGCTTGCATATAGCGCTGTAACGTTTATGTTAGACATGTATAGTAGTGCTTGCATATAGCGCTGTCACGTTTATGTTAGACATGTATCGTAGTGCTTGCATATGTCGCTGTAACGTTTATGTTAGACATGTATAGTAGTGCTTGCATATAGCGCTGTCACGTTTATGTTAGACATGTATCATAGTGCTTGCATATAGCGCTGTCACGTTTATGCTAGACATGTATCGTAGTGCTTGCATATGTCGCTGTAACGTTTATGTTAGACATGTATAGTAGTGCTTGCATATAGCGCTGTCACGTTTATGCTAGACATGTAGTAGTGCTTGCATATGTCGCTGTCACGTTTATGCTAGACATGTATCGTAGTGCTTGCATATGTCGCTGTAACGTTTATGTTAGACATGTATAGTAGTGCTTGCATATAGCGCTGTCACGTTTATGTTAGACATGTATCGTAGTGCTTGCATATGTCGCTGTCACGTTTATGTTAGACATGTAGTAGTGCTTGCATATAGCGCTGTCACGTTTATGCTAGACATGTATAGTAGTGCTTGCATATGTCGCTGTAACGTTTATGTTAGACATTTAGTAGTGCTTGCATATAGCGCTGTCACGTTTATGCTAGACATGTATAGTAGTGCTTGCATATGTCGCTGTCACGTTTATGTTAGACATGTAGTAGTGCTTGCATATAGCGCTGTCACGTTTATGCTAGACATGTATAGTAGTGCTTGCATATGTCGCTGTAACGTTTATGTTAGACATGTATAGTAGTGCTTGCATATAGCGCTGTCACGTTTATGTTAGACATGTATCGTAGTGCTTGCATATGTCGCTGTCACGTTTATGCTAGACATGTAGTAGTGCTTGCATATGTCGCTGTCACGTTTATGCTAGACATGTAGTAGTGCTTGCATATGTCGCTGTCACGTTTATGCTAGACATGTATCGTAGTGCTTGCATATGTCGCTGTCACGTTATTGCTAGACATGTAGTAGTGCTTTCATATAGCGCTGTCACGTTATTGCTAGACATTGAGCAGTGCTTGCATATGTCGCTGTCACGCTTGTGCTAGACATGTAGTAGTGCTTTCATATAGCGCTGTCACGTTTATGCTAGACATGTAGTAGTGCTTGCATATATCGCTGTCACGTTATTGCTAGACATTGAGCAGTTCTTGCATATATGGCTGCCACATAAATACTAGACATGTATTTTATAGTCGTGCTTCAATATATATAGCTGTCGCGTTAATGCTAGACATTGAGCAGTTCTTGGCCACGTTGTCACGTTACATCCTGGCTAATAATCAGATCTCTGACAGTTTGTGTAGTGAGTGAGTGAGTTGTGTTTAACGCCGCTTTTAACAGTATTACAGTTATATCGCGGCGTGTCAGCTTAATGTGGGAGGAAAGCCCGAAGCGATGCAGGTCTTAGACGTTTACCAGTTCGGTGAAACCCACGAGCACGGGTATGGTGCTGACAAACCTAGACACATAATCGGGGCGAACCGGGATTCGAACCCACAATCATAGGTTTCTGGCGTGCCCAAGGGACGCAACTCTGCACAGCGAATCGCGGCGCTTTAGACGACTGGGCCACCCGTGCCCCCCAGTGTGTGTAGACCAGTGAAGATCCGGGTTAAAATTACTCTTCAGCAACCCATGCTTGTCGTAAGAGACGACGAACGAAATCAGGTGGTCAGACTCGCTGACTTGATGCATGTCATCGTATCCCAGTTGCGTGGATCGATGCTCATGCTATCAATCACTGGATTGTCTGGTCCAGACTCGATTATTTCAGACCGCCGTCATATAGATGGAATATTGCTGAGTGCGACGTTAAACACCAAACAAACAAACAAACACTGTGTGTGACAATAACTGATCACAGCTGATATCTGAGTATTGGAAGGACGGCTGTGAAAATATTGGAGTGAATTTGAGATTTTACGTTCTCTTCATCTTGTACAGTTGCACCGTCCACACCAAAATTTTCGACGCAGGTTCAATTCCCGATAGCTGTCTGCAATACCTCTGCGGGTGTCCCGTTCCGATACATTAAAGGTGTGCGGAGCAGGTCTTACTCGACCACCAACCTCGTGTTTTAACCCCCTGGATGCTAGAGGGACATATATGTCGCTCCTCTTTAACCCTCACTTTGAAGTCGAATAAAATTCAACACACATCACGCACACAAATACACTTCACAGCTTTTAATTCTGTGGATAATTCCCTCTTGTGTAATATCAACCACTGTCATTGTAGGTAAATCATCGTAAATGTAGCATTTTTTTACAGATTACTAAATCACCATTCACAGCGTCATTAACAGCATGTTTAAAAAAATTAAGATCCAGTGCCGCTTGAGCGCAATTCTCGCACAACCTTCACTTTTCAGATCAAAACTCGGCATCCCGCGGGTTTATCAAGTTTTGTTCTGAATCAGGAGTTATGTATATCCGAAAGAGAGCTGCTGATGCTTGTTTGTGTCATGTCAAGTGGGAAAAGGTCCAGTTCATAAAATTAGATGCCTCCAAATTCAACATGACCCGTCGCCACGTCCAACACGTGGTGTTAGAACCATGTACTTTCAGATTGTCACGCTCGTGACTGCCCTGTACGAGGTCATAGTCCGCTAGGTGGCGCCCGTCTGGCACCAGATGACTGGACATCACCAGGGGGCGTGCGTGTATCAGGGTGGAGTGGAAGTTTGCTAATCCCGGCGAGAGATGTCGCCAGCAGTGGACGGTGTCCTGTGTGCGAGAATAGGTAGTCGTGCACAGATAGCGTCAACAGGCGAGACAAAGTAGACAGATAGGAGAGCGCTGTCTACCTTCATTCACACAGGTGACAATGGTCTCATGTACATCACCCAAGGCTGGATACACGGTGAAGGTGGGACCATTGTGTGAACGTGTTTTCCGTCACATCTTTTGTTTGGATGAAACTTTCCGACATTTGTTAGCCGAGTGTGTTATCGTATCGTAAACATGATGTATTTGGAATAATAACTGCATCATTCTACTCCAGCAGGTCTCATTGATATCTTCAGGAACTGACAAGTAGGAATTACGGTTTTATCACTGTATCATGACGTCACTGTATAATGACGTCACTATAGATAGATAGATAGATAGATAGATAGATAGATAGATAAAATACAAAAGTCCAGAGATGAGCTGTATAATATTTTCATGGGCGTAGAAAGTTTTTCCGCCTTTGAATGTAAAAGAACTACATTGCAAAACATGAGGGCAAGTACCACAATTAGGTCTGTTACACTTTTGTACTGTTTTACATTCTTGTAATGCCCTGGTAAGAATCTGTTTCAGATTTTGGCTCTGTCTTTTACTTATAATAAGTTTATTTAGTGACATTTTTTGTTTTACTTCTTTACAATTATTTAAAGAATACATAATATCCCGAACATTTCCAAATATACTGAACAACAAAAGTTCCTGTGACATTGAATAAGATTTAATGCAAAGTTATGTTTTTTACCAAATCTGAAACAATTTCGGTTTGTAACAGATAAAAGACTCCTGTAAGTGTTCAAATGGTTTAATTTGCCATACTGACTTCAGAAAATGCGTGATTTCATACAAAACATGCCAAAATGTCAATTTACAAATCAATAGCGTGTGTGTCCACCTCTGGTTGCGATGCAATCAACACATCTTCGCGTCATAGAATGGACCAGGCGTCGCACAAAGTCCTGTAGGATATATGTCCATATCGGCTGGAGCATGTTTCGAAATTCCTGGAGTGTCTGTGGAACACGTGGTTGACGTCGAAGGTACCGATCCCATCTCATCCCACATGTGCTCGATTGGTGAGAGATCAGGGGAGCGAGCCGGCCAGGGGATGACATTCACGTTGTTTTATGGAAGAGAATCCTGAACAAGTCGAGCAATATGAGGCCAGGCGTTGTCATGTTGAAAGGTAATGCCTGGGCCATGACGACGCAAAAACGGTAGAACAACATGGCCGATGATCTCGTCGCGGTAGCGCTGTCCATTGAGATTTCCCTCTACCACTATCAAACGGGTGCTGTAATCCAACCCCATACCATAACGCTGCCGCCCCCGAACCGATCTTCTTCCATGACACAATGATTGGCGTAACCTTCACCTCGACGTCGGTGCACTCGAATCCGTCCACCGCTGTGGCTGAGGTGAAAACGAGCCTCGTCAGTGAATAGAACTTGTCCCCGCGTAGACGCTGTCTGCACCACTGCAGACGTGCTTGACGGTGGTTCCCTGTCAACATGGGACGTCTGGCGGGTCTTCTGGCGGGTCTTCTGGCGACAATTCCTGCACATCTGAGGCGACGAAATACGGTTTGTGAAGATATTCGTCGAAGGCCAGGGATGCTTCTTGCAGTCATTGTTGCGGGCTGGAATCGATTTCGTAGGTGTGTTGTTCGAATCCAGTTGTCTTGTCTAATATTGGTTACGCGTGGCCTGCCACTCCGAGGATGATCTCTGACTGCATTCGTCTGTTGCCAACGTTGTCATAAACACCAAATGATGCTTCTGTGGATGTTGAATTGTCTTGCAACATCACATTGATACAGTAATTTTTAAAGATTAAGTAATACAGATTTCTCCAAACTGTCTGAAAGCTTTCTGTAACAAGAGCCGCTCGTTCATTGTTTGTAATGTTTGATTTACAGTAAAGGGTAAATCTTTGAGGCGGTTAATAACATTGTCTAACACTTTGTTACTACCAGGTTTTGGAGTGAAGCTGCTTTTGTTTCTAACTAATGAAGTATCTTCGTTATTGGCATCAATATCAAAATTAATTAGTAATCTCAATTTTCTACAAAAATCAGACATAACTGTTTCAGATCATGTTAATCTTGTTTCAATGGAGTAGGGGTGAAACTCACAACTTTAAGTAATACAGACATTTCCTCCTCGGTCAGATCTACACAAGATAAGTTGATCACTTTAGATTATATTGTTGAGTTTCCCCTCCTTTGGGGAACCTCGCTGTCACTAAAAAAAGAACTTAAGTCTTTTTTATTTAAGCGTTGACGTCCATCTTCATTGAGTTTGGAAATGTCCTCGCCTGTTATCACGGGCTTGGCCCCGACGATTGTAGTTTGGACTTCTTTGGCGACCTTGGCCTTGCTGTCTCCCCTGGTTTGAAGATCTGCCTTGAGTGATGTTGATTGTTCGGGTGGGTCTTCGTCCCCGGGACGTTGTGCTTCCTCTGAATGTAGAGTTCTGTGTTGGAGGATCTCTGCGAGTCAGTTTCACAGAATGTGATTGGGGTGGTTTTATTTTTGCCACTTCAGCATAGGATTTCCCCTCAGTTCTTTGATTTTTTATGTAGAGATTTTCTTCTTTTGGTTTGACTTTTAAGGCATAGTTTGTATGCCATTTCTTGTTTTTCTCTCTAATCGCTTGTTAGATATTTCTTCTTCAGTCTGACATACCCATTCTTTCTGCAACAATTCAAGTTGATTTCTGCATTCATTTCTTTGAATTTCAGTTTATGGGACTCCGCACGCAATAGTAAAAGTTCAATTTTAGTTTTCATGGAATCCATTGCACTTATTTTCTCTCGGGACACGCTGTGTGTCGAGTTCCCCTTTTATGGGCTTGATTTGGAATTTAGGAGGTATGATCCGTTTTTCCCCACTGAGCAATTTTAGATACGTGTCTGCTAGATTGGAATTTAAATAACCCCAGTATGCTTGTTTCCGTTTCGTAAGAATGGAACTCCGTACTTGATTCATGGATACTTTTATGTCAGCCGCTTTTCTTTCTGTTATTATTTTGGCCGAGTCTTCAATAAGGTTAGCTTGAAGAATGGCTTCATTAGCCGAGACTATGTCACTCACCCCTTTCTGTAGGTTTTCAACTATATATGAGAACCATTCCTGTTGATATTAACGTATGTGTTATTTCCTTATCGTAGTATGTCATCCTTAAAATGGGACGGTGGGGTAGTCAAGTGGTAAAAGCGTTCACGTGTCACGCCGAAGACCCGGGTTCGATTCCCTACATGGGTACAATGTGTGAAGCCCATTTCTGGAGTACCACGCCGTGAGATTGCTGGAATATTGCTAAACGCGGCGTAAAACCATACTCATTCACACATCGGGTAACCTTAATACGAGAAAAGTCAGGTCATATATGCGGAGTCGAGCCAAACAGGATTTCAGTTTTAAGAAAAGACTTCTTTAAGACCGTCCCATAACACCTAATACTGACCCGTGAAGATCCGGGTTAGAATAGGTCTTCAGCAACCCATGCTTGCCGTGAAAGGCGACTATGCTCGTCGTAAAAGGCGATTAACGGGATCGGGTGGTCAGACTCGCTAGCTGGGTTGAAGCATGTCATCGTATCCCAATTGCGTGGATCGATGCTCATGCTATCAATCACTGGATTGTCCGATCCAGACTCGATTGTTTACATGCCGTCGTCATATAGATGAGATATTGCTGAGTGCGGCGTTAAACAACAAACAAACAAACAAAAAACATAATATAACATTTGGTTGTGTGGTTTGAACGTTCGCTCATCGCACAGAAACTCCTGGTTCGACTCCAGTCGTTTTGTAATCCTCCGATATGCGACTGGTTCGTCCCCGACGTGTAGTCGACGTGCTCGCAATCTGCACCAGTGATGATCTGTTACGACATCGTCATTACTAATGACAACTTTCATGGCTTCAATCGGGACTAGCTCGTGTTGTTCCGAATACGGAAAGATGCGATTAGTCACGAAAGGCATGTCTTCATCAATTCGCGACTCGCATATAAGGAAATGTTTCCTTTAAATAAACGGTGGTGAATATTTTGAAATAAGTTACTTCTTACGGCTGCGTTTAAAGTTGATACTGCAAATACCAGATTGCAATTTTGACCAAGACCAGTTTCGCGGTTGTTGATCAAAGGGACACAACTCGTGTGTAAACATTTAGAGACGCGGTCGTAATTGAACGAAGCTATTCCCATCACTTTGATCCACCTGCCCCACCTGCAAACTCTATTGGTGGTTCATCCTGGGTACATGTCCTTACATACTGTGGCGAGTGGAGTCTTGAGTCAATCATACGGGTGTTTGGACCACAGACGGAGAGTCATTAGTGCGCATGTGTGTGTTGGGTGGCGGTGGTGGTGTAGCCTAGTAGATAAAGGGTTCGCCCGTCACGCCGAGGACCGGGTTCGATTGCCGACATGGGTATAAAGGGTGAAGGTGAATGGGGTGTTGTTGTGTGGGTCAAACTTTAAAGGAATCCTCCTGCTATATATGTCAACACTGTACCTCCAACAAATAAATCACATCTGACATATTCTGTTATTACACAGTTGATTTATATACAACATATTACAGACAGATGGTTTATATACAACATATTACATACACAGATGATTTATATACAACATATTACACGCACAGATGATTTATATACAAATTACACATGATTTATATACAACATATACACAGATGGCTTACATACAACATATTACACACACGGATGATTACTATACAACATATTACACACACAGAGGGTTTATATACAACATATTACACACAGAGATGTTTTATATACAACATGTAACACAGAGAGATGGTTTATATACAACATATTACACACAGAGAGGGTTTATATACAACATATTACACAGAGATGGTTTATATACAACATATTACACACACAGATGGTTTATATACAACATATTACACACACAGATGGTTTATATACAACATATTACACTCAGAGATGGTTTATATACAACATGTTACACAGAGAGATGGTTTATATACAACATGTAACACAGAGAGAGTTCAATACTCTGGTGACGTCAACACAGCAGGTTGAGGTAGTCGCGCAGATGCTCCGGCAGAATGAGTCCCCGGAGTCCCCGAGGAAGCTGACCCCTAACTAGCAGCCCCTCCCTGACCACACACCGGGCCAGGTGCTTCAGCGAGCAGGGTCGGGTGTAGAACGGGGGGATGTAGTCGGTGACCTCGCTACTCACGTAGTACACGTGTCTGCCCGGCTTTTCCAGGATTGTCTCCCCTTGGAACCGTAACGTGAGGCGTGGCACCGACCGTAGACAATAAATGAAGCACTCCACAAGGGTGTCGATGCTGCCGAGGCGGATGCTGCCGTTGCTGGAGGCGTTGAGTATGGGGAAAAGGTGGAAGCTGCTGAACATCCGGAGGATGTACTCGAGCGGGTGTCCCTCCGCGGCCGCCCCGTGTTGCAGGAGAAGGAGCACAGCTTTCGGCTTCATGTTCACGATGGCGAGAAGCAGTGGCGAGGCGCGGAGGTGTGAGCGGTTCACATCCACGTCAGGGGGTAGAGTCGGGTAGGCTATGGGTAGATCTAAATATCGACATGATTCTCCATGAAGCATTTCCCGCCACACAACGCCATGAGGGCCCTCGAAGACGTTGTTCATGAGGCTTGGGTCGCTGAATTCTATCGCAAAGCCTGCGCATACTTCCAAAAGGTATTCCGTCTTTTCTGGAATTCCGTTCTGTGTTTCACTGAAATCGAATAAGTCTCTCAAAAATATTCCAAAATCGACCCCTCGACTGTAAAACAGGAGTTGCTTTAGAAGTGTCCTGGGAAGGGCGTTGGACACATCAGGCTTCCGGCTGCAGCAACACAGCCCCAGGCCAAGGTGAAGGACGAGCCAACAGAAGTATCGCTTCCTGTCGTCGCTGTGTTTACACTTCACATACTGGAGAATGTCCTCCACAACCTTCGACAGAGTGATGTCCCCTTTCTCGATACGGACATATAATGTATTTCCAATCAGCTCACATTGTTTCTCAGGTGACGGGACTTTGGTTTGGAGACTTCTTCGTACAGTTTCGAAACTGTTGTGTCTCAATGTCCAGTAGTTCGTGAGACGTTCCATGTCGCCTTCTCAAACAACGTGGCAACAATAGCGTGACGTCATGATTGCTGTGACGTCATCATTATTGTCACAGCGCAGCATAAACTGATGACAAAAGTACCTGACAGAGACGGAGTATTTTCTCTCTTGACCCCGAGCTTCCGTTAAGGAGGATTATGCTGATGGGGGTAAAATAGTTGAGGTTACTATTTTTCAATTATCCCAGGCTAGATAATATGTTTTGTTGGGGTTTGAGTCAGATACTTTTTTCAACCCTGTACGGGACAAGCCGAATAGCGACTCGTGCCCCTCTCATGGCCATTTTTGCGACCGGGTTCCGTCTTAGCGCAAACGGGCATACCTAAAACAATTATTGTCAACTCTTTGCGTAATGGTTCACATATAATTCTCCATATATTATATTTCAGATGCAAGTTAAAGCACATCGGGACATGCGGAATTATACAGTATGATTGAACACATTTAACTGTGTCTTGGGTATATTTTTAGATGCAAGACATATATAAAATCAAAAATTATTTCTGAGGGATTCTTTGACGAAGAACTTGAAATCATACGCTCATTCTGATTGGTTTGTCGTATTTTCGCACATTACATTCATTCTTCCCCGCCCTTAAGGCGGGGAAGTATACGGGAGACGTTAATTTTGTAGCATGTAAGTCGACATGTTGGTTTCTTTGAAATTTCAAGCCACACAGTTACCGAAACGAAACATACAAATCATGTGAAATGTGCGTGAAATGTTGATGTTTATCTTTTCCAGCAATAAGAGATACTTCAAAATCGTCTTGCTTTTCTGAGACTTTGACACTTTTCGTAATGCTGATAACCCATGAAATTTGTCCATTTTGTTTTTAAAAGAGCTAAAAATGATCCCATTTCGCTAAAGTTAACCGGTCTATATTTTGTAAGAATAAACTATTGCGCATTGAGCGATTATCTCCTTTAGCTATAGGCGTAGTATAGAAGTGATTAATTCACGCACTGACCTCGCATTGCTATACATCGTATCTTATTCAAGCTGTATCACTGAGAGTGAGTGATTATCTCCCTTACCCGAACAGCTCAATTGCGCACTACCTTTACAATGTATCGTATGTTATTCAGGCAGCCATCGAGAAACGTTCCAGGAAGGAATTTAGGCCAAGCCTGTCACGCGCACTCAATTTTAACACTGCTTTTGCAACATATTGTTCAACACGATTAAATAACAGGCTTCTATAAAGTATGGCTTTGTTCAATTAACAACACATGTAAAACAACGGGTTTGATATGAGAAATGTTTTATTAGTTGTCTTCATAATCACATGTATGGCGCTTGCTGTGCATAGTTGAGCACCGAGCGAACCGAGATTCAAACAGTCTGTCATAGGTTTCTGGCGTGCCCAAGGGCCTTCGGCGACTGGGCCAACCATGTCCCCGTAAACAACTGTAAGAAACTATTATACAATAAAGATGTTTTAGATGAGATGTGTATTGCGGAACATTCCATGAAGAAACAGTGGCAATATTACACAATCACAAACTACAAAATACATGCACAATAAACGACAATTAAAAAACACAGGAACATTCAACATTCAAAAGAGGTACATTATAACAATTTAATTTCTAAAACAAGTGTATTATAATGATATGGAAACACTATGAGAATTGAGCAAAACTATGGTAATGTTGTACATACATGTACAAGGGATTTGTTTATAATTGTTGATATGTTAACAGATCTTGGAAGTTGTTTCTGGATAACTGTTGGTAAACGTATTAAGAATCTGCTCCTTTTAATAGAGCGTACCAAATTCTTTATCATGATTGGGGATTATTTGTGATTCTCTGTCTTGGTTGTATTATGTAAGACACTGCGTAGGCCTAATGTTGTTCATCTTCTGAGACATCACATGTTTCACAGAGACGTTGTTCAAATGGGGTTGTTTTTTTTGTATATGTACAATTTTTTCAGTTTTTAGTTTGTGATTACTTAAACGAAGTTTTGAGAAAAGTGACCTATGGCCTTTGTTTTTACAATATGTAAGATAATTATCAATATTTATAGATAACGTGACCAAACTGTATGTTCCTAACTTGCTACTAGATGAATGGGAATCCATTAATGATTGCGTGAAATTTTACAATTGAACTGAAGTATATTTAGAGTGGATGCATTACATTTTTTGTGTTTACTATTTTAAAAGTTTGCTTTATTTAACCCAACGAACATTTTGACCAGAAATATTGATACTTGCTGCAAAAGCATGCTTTAGAATGACATTTGTTGTGTTATCTTTATAGGACTTTTTTTATTGGTACTAATAATGGGTATATATCAAGTTTTGCCTGACAGGCCCAGTTTTCTTGCCTGGGTTTTCTTTGTGCAGACCAATTAAAGACACTGTTTTTTTTATTGTGCTTTCCAAAGATAAGTACATTAATAACAACCAATTTGTACTTTACACCAATTCTCTCCTCCCATAGCTTACACTTCCTTCCTCTGCACATAACATTATATGGCGGGGAGCTATTGATGCTCTGCAGCAATCTCTACTTGTCGATAGGGGGACGAGTCTTCTTGCAGGTTACGGAAAGGGGCGAGTGGTGACGAAAGCTTCAAAATGAAACTAAATCAGACACATTGTTGTTTTAAGTTAGATCAAAAAGATGTGTTTTGGTGATTTTTTATTCATTAAGCCTGTAATTGATAATGGAACTCTCTGCGAATGTAAACAAAACAAAAGTCGTATTTAAGTCTGGTGACAGATCATTTAGAAGAGAAAAATGGTTTCACAGGGCAACCTGTAGATGTCGTTACTATTTTATAAACTCTCGGTGTCTGTTCTACTTCCAGATTGTCATGGTCTATGCAAGTTAACAACGCTGCATTACAATCAAGGAATTTTTTTAATTGTCAATTTTCAAAACCTTAAGCAACTTGGAAATGTAAATCGAAAATGTAAAATTAGGCCAATTTTGATGTATGGAGCCAAGGTGTGGGGATTCAGAAATATTGATGCTATTGAAACGATTCATTTTAAACTTGTCAGAACGTTCTCGGCGTTAAGCCTAGCACTCCAAATGTGAATGTGGAAGATGCCCATTGTACACTGACGATCATATAAAGGTTATTGAATACTGGTTAAATGTACAACAGACGCCATGCCAAGACTTCCAAGGGGCGGTCGGGTAGCCTAGTGGTTAAAGCGTTGGCTCATCACGCCGAAGACCCGGGTTCGATTCCCGACATGGGTACAATGTGTGAAGCCCATTTCTGGTGTCCCCCGCCGTGATATTGCTGGAATATTGCTAAAAGCGGCGTAAAACCATACTCACTCACTCAAGACTTCCAAAGGATGCTACAAGATGTTATTACTCTACGATCGTCGGGTAAATCGAACTGGGTTAAACAGTTAATTAATTCATCTGGGTGTGGTTTTGTTCGGACGGAACACTGTAGCGATTTAGTCCGGATTTTACACAGAGTTCCAAAAGTGGTTATCATCTCTACCTTTGTCAAACATTTCAAATAACTCTTCATGTATTAAAACAATTGAAATAGAGAGCACTGTTTGTTTAAAATACATTCAAAGCAATTCCTCACTGAATCAGGAAGACATTGTGGAATCCGAAGAGAAGACTATGTAATTATAATTTTAATTCTAGGGTAGTGTATATAACTTTAACTTGTTTGTTCATGTTATGTTGACATAAGAAACAAATTCATTAAAAATTATTTTTTCAAGGAACTTCACTTGAATATATTTTACTTTCTAATAAAGACTAGAAATAAACCGTCACAATGAAAGATTTGACAATGTTCTTTTTCCAAGCTATGAATCTTAGAAAGCATGCAATTACTTAACTTGATTTGATTTAACAGTCATCATGCCCATTGATATATATATATATACCCCCAACTCATGTGTTTAAATTAAGAAATATAGATTGATTGAATTAATATGTGCTTGTGAATGATATTTGATAGATCTAAAGGGCATTTAGTATACATTAAATGGGTGCAGACTCCTTGTGTTGGTTTTCATTATTGCACTGATTTCGTATCGTTGCCTACAGGTTTTAGGGGTTAATGATCAAATAAACATTCTGGGAATAAGAATTGACTGAAACGCAAATAACAGTAAAGTCAATCCGTACATGCATTGTCAGAGGTAAACATGTAACATGTAGGACACAAGTTCATGACGAGTAAACGTGACCGTATTTTATCAACTTGTCCCACGTGACGTCATAGATCCATGACTCCAGATGCACCATTTGTCTGGTGCAGGATTAGCGTGTCAAGTTTGGAAAACACGTGCAGCTTGTCGGGATAAGAATTAAGACACTATGGTGACACTTGACCGATTGTTTGTTTTGTCATTAAATGGTACACATTGGAAACATCTCTTCTAAACGTACATACTTCTCTATATGTTTCTATGGTTCGCGTTTCTTTTGGCGATGAGTATATATATATACATACTGTATACAGAACTGTTAGTCCCACTCACTCATCCACTCACTCAAGGGTCTACACCGCAACGGTGGCGTCAGTGACGTAGAAGCCGTCGTGGCCCCTCTCGGACCCAATCCGACACAGCCTGACAGCATCAACATCCTCCTCACCAAACACGACATCATGCGCGAATTTGTAAACGTTGGGGTCGAAATGGGTAATCCCGGTCTTGTGAGTGAAAGACTTCGTCACTTTCGCAATTGTCATGTGAGGGCTGTACTCCCTGTCCAACCAATGAATCCCCTGAGCGTCCAGATTTGAAACAATCACTGATCGGAGCACTGATAGCTCACGTACGTACTCCACGTCACCGTATACAACATAGCCGTTAAACGTGCCGACACCTTTCACTCTCAGCGTGGTTTTCGTTCGCATAGATTTGATGTTCTCCGCGGCGCTGTGAAGAGCTTGCATCGCTGTTTGGAGCTGAGCTTGTGTCTGAATGGCGAGGACGCCCAGGGACACGTGTAGGTCATCTCGTGATGAAAACACGCCCTGATATTTTGCATTCTCCTTAACTATTCTCTCCCGAACTCTGTCAAAAGTTTCTTTGATTCCGTCGTCTGTGACACGAATGGCAATGAAGTAGTTAGGTTTGATTGTCCTCCTAGCCATCTTGATTTCTGAAACATGAAACTATATTTATGATTTTTTAAAATGGCGATAGGCATTGCAGTATTAATAACTACTCTGAACTCCTGATCTGTCCCCTTTACCGTCCATTGCAGCCTGTGTCACAGTCCCTTAACAAAATTATTTCCCCTTCCGCCCAGCCCTTTCTGTAACGCACGAGTCACGAGAAATGAATCAAGTCTAGATTTTCCTCAGGTTCTGATCTCCCATCTCACTAGGGCTCCTTTTCAATTAAAATGGAGTTTTTTGTTTCTATCTAAATTATATATTTTCAGCAACTAAGCGTCAGTCTACGTCCATTGATAATCTACGTGTATTTCTACACCTTGAATATCCGGGTTAAATTTGGGCTTCAGCAGCCCGTGTTTGTCCTTAGAGGCGACTAACGGGATCGGGTGGTCTGGCTCGCTGACTTGGTTAATGCATGTCATCGTATCCCAATTGCGTACATCAATGTTCGTGAAGTCAATCACTGGATTTACGGACCGCTATCATATGGCTGACATATTGCTGCGTGTGGCGTTAAACAACAAACAAACAAATACGAGTATGTCTACATTTAGAAGGAGGGGCAATGGAGTAGCCAAGTGGTTATAGCGTTGGCTTGACACAGAAAACCAGGGTTCGAATCCCAACATGGGTACAATGTGTAAAACACCATGCTGGTACCCCACAGTGGTAAGGTAATAAAGGCTCACTTACTCAATATCCAGTCAGTCAACGGCCGTCCGTACAATCCACCGAGTTCTCAACAATCTCATTAAAACCAGAACTTCGTTCTCGCTTCCGCTTTACAAAGATCTGACGACATCACATTGCTATGGAATACTGTAAGGGACATTCTCGCGATCTCGCATTCTCGACCTTTAGAAACGAGCAAAATATGCCCAAAACACGAGAATGCGAGAATATCCCTTACAGTATTCTATACATTAAAGGTCAGGGCAGAACGACCTTTCATCCGACCAACCAGAGCATCGCTTACCAGGTCAGGAAAGTTAAAGTCGTTTTAGTGTCTGATTCCGAAAGCGATACCGAAAGTGATACTGTCCCTGGACTGTAGACGGGTGTCACGTGATACCAGTCTGCCTCTATAGCTATGACAAGCCATGTCATCCCATGTATGTCCTTGTCATAGTTACCCGGATGAGAGGGCAACATTAACTCCATTGTCGTGTCTTTTCCTTCCTTGTGATAATGATGTTCCCGGTCGTGCTGAGGAAGTCGGCGATGTTGATCTCTACACCGTATCACGTTGTTATTAATATTTATGACTTACACAAGAAACGAGCGTCGAGGCCTCGTGACGGATATGGAATATTCATCAGCAGCAGATTCGAGGTTACATAAGACAAATGGGGGCACGGGTGGCCCAGTCGTCTAAGGCGACGCAATTCGCTGCGCAGAATTGCGCCCCTTTGGGCACGACAGGTGTCTATGATTGTGGGTTCAAATAACCAGTTCGATTATGTTTTTAGGTTTGTCAGCACCATAGGTCACCAAGGTGGTAAACGTCTGAGACCTGCATCATTTCAGGCTTTCCTCCCACACTAAGCTGACATGCCGTGGTGTAGCTGGAGTACTGTTAAAAGCGGCGTTAAACCAGACTCACTCACTCACAAGACAAACGAATTAGAAAATACCACTGGTTATGTAGCTCACCTTAATTGTTCTTAAAATATAAATACCGCGAACCTGCGTTAACTCAAAATCCATTATTTCCATATATGGTTTAAAACGATGTAACTGTGAGGTATCTTAAGTCACTATAGTCATATGGTCTTATCCTGATATCCCGAAGTACGGGTATCCCATGTATGTTTGTTGTCGAACGCCGCACTCATCAATAGTCCAGCTATATTACGGCGGTCTGTAAATAATCGAGTCCGGACCAGACAATCCAGTGATTTATATCATGAACATCGATCTCCGCAATCGGGATACGAGAAACCTATGATCGTGGGATCGAATCCCGCTTCGCCCCGATTATGTTTCAAGGTTTTCAGAATCTTACCCGTGCTCGTGCCGATCAGCCGTGCTGTGACATAACTGGAATACTGTTCAAAGCGGCGTTAAACCCAACTCACTGGCTCATTCACACCCGTGGACGATGATAACATTGTCTGCACGATAATGTCGGTGGATCATGTGGATTATGTACAAGTATCCATGGATGCCAGTGATTCACATGGTTCACAAACGTCACAATGAAATTCCAAAGCAATACCTGGAAAACAAATATACGTTACTGCACATGTCACTCGACGTCACAGTGGTGCACGCGCAGATTTTTGGGAAAACTGAGACATTGTTTGTAATTAGAGCCTTGTGTGAAACTAAGACATTGTCTGTGTGAAATTAGAGCCTTGTGTGAAACTGAGACATTGTCTGTGTGTGGTTAGAGCCCTGTGTGAAACTGAGATATTGTCTGTGTGTAATTAGAGCCATGTGTGAAATTGAGACATTGTCTGTGTGTAATTAGAGCCACATGTGAAACTGAGACATTGTCTGTGTGTAATTAGAGCCATGTGTGAAATTGAGACATTGTCTGTGTGTAATTAGAGCCATGTGTGAAATTGAGACATTGTCTGTGTGTAATTAGAGCCATGTGTGAAATTGAGACATTGTCTGTGTGTAATTAGAGCCATGTGTGAAATTGAGACATTGTCTGTGTGTAATTAGAGCCATGTGTGAAATTGAGACATTGTCTGCGTGAAATTAGAGCCATGTGTGAAATTGAGACATTGTCTGTGTGTAATTAGAGCCATGTGTGAAATTGAGACATTGTCTGTGTGTAATTAGAGCCATGTGTGAAATTGAGACATTGTCTGTGTGTAATTAGAGCCATGTGTGAAATTGAGACATTGTCTGTGTGTAATTAGAGCCATGTGTGAAATTGAGACATTGTCTGTGTGTAATTAGAGCCATGTGTGAAATTGAGACATTGTCTGTGTCATTAGAGCCATGTGTGAAATTGAGACATTGTCTGTGTGTAATTAGAGCCATGTGTGAAATTGAGACATTGTCTGTGTGTAATTAGAGCCATGTGTGAAATTGAGACATTGTCTGTGTGTAATTAGAGCCATGTGTGAAATTGAGACATTGTCTACGTGTAATTAGAGCCATGTGTGAAATTGAGACATTGTCTGTGTGTAATTAGAGCCATGTGTGAAATTGAGACATTGTCTGTGTGTAATTAGAGCCATGTGTGAAATTGAGACATTGTCCGTGTGTAATTAGAGCCATGTGTGAAATTGAGACATTGTCTGTGTGTAATTAGAGCCATGTGTGAAATTGAGACATTGTCTGTGTCATTAGAGCCATGTGTGAAATTGAGACATTGTCTGTGTGTAATTAGAGCCATGTGTGAAATTGAGACATTGTCTGTGTGTAATTAGAGCCATGTGTGAAATTGAGACATTGTCTTAGTGTAATTAGAGCCATGTGTGAAATTGAGACATTGTCTGTGTCATTAGAGCCATGTGTGAAATTGAGACATTGTCTGTGTGTCATTAAAGCCATGTGTGAAATTGAGACATTGTCTGTGTGTCATTAGAGCCATGTGTGAAATTGAGACATTGTCTGTGTGTAATTAGAGCCATGTGTGAAATTGAGACATTGTCTACGTGTAATTAGAGCCATGTGTGAAATTGAGACATTGTCTGTGTGTAATTAGAGCCATGTGTGAAATTGAGACATTGTCCGTGTGTAATTAGAGCCATGTGTGAAATTGAGACATTGTCTGTGTGTAATTAGAGCCATGTGTGAAATTGAGACGTTGTCTGTGTGTAATTAGAGCCATGTTTGAAATTGAGACATTGTCTGTGTGTAATTAGAGCCATGTGTGAAATTAAGACATTGTCTGCGTGTAATTAGAGCCATGTGTGAAATTGAGACATTGTCTGCGTGTAATTAGAGCCATGTGTGAAATTGAGACATTGTCTGTGTGTAATTAGAGCCATGTGTGAAATTGAGACATTGTCTGTGTGTCATTAGAGCCATGTGTGAAATTGAGACATTGTCTGTGTGTCATTAGAGCAATGTGTGAAATTGAGACATTGTCTGTGTGTAAATAGAGCCATGTGTGAAATTGAGACATTGTCTACGTGTAATTAGAGCCATGTGTGAAATTGAGACATTGTCTGTGTGTAATTAGAGCCATGTGTGAAATTGAGATATTGTATGCGTGTAATTAGAGCCATGTGTGAAATTGAGACATTGTCTACGTGTAATTAGAGCCATGTGTGAAATTGAGACATTGTCTGTGTGTAATTAGAGCCATGTGTGAAATTGAGATATTGTATGTGTGTAATTAGAGCCATGTGTGAAATTGCGACATTGTCAGCGTGTAATTAGAGCCATGTGTGAAATTGCGACATTGTCTGCGTCTAATTAGAGCCCTGTGTGAAACTGAGACATTGTCTGTGTGAATAGGGTCGTCATTAATTGCCAACATAATATATTCTAAAACAACACACATAACACAAGTTATTGTATTTCACTATACAGTAAACTACTGTTATAACGAACCCAAAGGGGTCAGTAATTTTAGTTCTTTATAAACATGTGTACAGCATATATACAGCAAATGGCCGGGACCCCCAAAAATAAATTCGTTATATTCGTCTGTTCATTATAAGCGTGTTCGTTATAAAGGTAGATTACTGTAGTTACTCTGTCATGGACGGTGGGGGCAACAATGCAGTTTACCGGGCGCAGCCCGAGCTCTACCATCCGCTCAATTACCGCGCTATAGTGCCACCGCTGTCTCGTTATACCGTTACCGTGCCTCACGCTCTGGTGACTCTCGCTTCACGATACAACACCCGTTTTCGGTCTTAGGGAAACTTACACATCTTTACAATCAAACACCCGTTCTCGGTCTTAGGGAAACTTACACATCTTTACGATCAAACACCCGTTCTAGGTCTTAGGGAAACTTATACAACTTTACGATCCAACACCCGTTTTTCGGTCTTAGGGAAACTTACACGTCTTTACGATCCAACACCCGTTTTCGGTCTTAGGGAAACTTACATGTCTTTACGATCCAAAACCCCTTTTCGGTCATTAGGGTCAGCTGGCTTTGGGCAAGGGTTAGCCATAAATTCTTACCTTTTCAAGCGTTAATCCAGTTAATCCCATTGGTCGGTCATGTTGACATAAACAATTGCGGGTGTGGTTTCAAGAAAAGATGAATGGGAGAGCGGGCAGTGACGTCACACGCATGCGCAATTCATTGTCTACTGAATTACGCATGCATGTCAATGGGGATTCTAATGACCTGTTAAACGAGCACCAATTACATGTGATAGCGCCTGTGGTCCAGTGGTAGAGCGTCGGCTAATTAACGCATTGATTAGCAGAGCCGGTGAGCCGGCGAAGCGCGTTCGAGCTCCCCACAGCGGATCTGAAAAAGTGCGCCCGGTAAGGTGCACTACTCCCGTGCACGTGTAGCCACTAGGGCTGGGACGGATAACTCGGGTACCCGGGTCGGCTGGGTACTGAGTAGGATCCGGGTACTAGGACTACCCGGACCCGTGGTTAGTCACGTGACATATTGTTTAATGACAAAAATTATCAAGAATTCTATGGTTACACTACAAGTCACTAATGTTCGCATTTCTTTCTGACTAAGCACCCATTCCTTCTGATTTTTCATATGGTTGAATAAAGATATAACTTAATTCAGCCTCAGTGTATGAATGACCAGATTGTATAACACATGTATCTAAATACGTTTTGTCAGGGCTATGCTAAAAATGTTTCCAATCGGACATTTTGAGACATCACCTGAGACCAACAGTGGGTACCCGGGTAGGGTCGGGTAATAGGGGGGTGGGTACCCGGATAGGGTCGGGTAATAGGGGGGTGGGTACCCGGGTAGTCCCAGTCCTAGTAGCCACTATATTCAGGGTGTCAGAAAAACACAGGTGATCTACAGATAACCCAGGCGCTAATAGCCACACATACTATACTGATAACAGAATTACATCAACACATGGACGGTGTAACAGTCATACAACTCATACCTTACCGTTATACTCGTGGATTGTCTTCAGGTCTGGCTCTCTGGTGAGCGATATGAACTGTTTCACGCCAGTTCGGAGAATATATACACCAGAATCAAACCATTCCAGGAATGTGGTAATACTCAGTCATTGCCTTCTTCGAACCGACCTACCATTATACACAGGGTCCGCGCTGTGATTGAACAAGGGTTTCACCAGAATTAAACCTTTCCAGGAATGAGGTAATAATCAGTCCTTGCCTTCTTCGAACCGACCTACCATTATACACAGGGTCCGCGCTGTGATTGAACACGGTTGTGTCAGGCAGTGCTCTCCTAACACTACACAGATATTTGGCTTACCAACAACACGTTCACACACCTCGCTGGTCTTTCGGGGTATTACAGTATATAGACCGGCCTGATCGCATACAGCAGTGCAGCTGTCTTGACTTGCCAGTCGGGAAACACCTGCTTTGTCAATACTGATGAACGGCAATTTTCTGACACAATGTTAAAATCCAGATTTATGTAGCAGATAACTGTTTTCCCTTCACAAATGAAGTTTACCAGGGTTAGTGTCATTTACCAACAGTAGTGTCATTTACCAGCTGTAGTGTCATTTACCAACTGTAGTGTCATTTACCAGGTGTAGTGTCATTTACCAGGTGTAGTGTCATTTACCAGGTGTAGTGTCTTTTACCAGCTGTAGTGTCATTTACCAGCTGTAGTGTCATTTACCAACTGTAGTGTCATTTACCAACAGTAGTGTCATTTAGCAGCTGTAGTGTCATTTACCAACAGTAGGGTCATTTAGCAGCTGTAGTGTCATTTACCAACTGTAGTGTCATTTACCAGGTGTAGCGTCATTTACCAGCATTAGTATCATTTACCAGGTGTCGTATCATTTATCAACATTAGTATCATTTACCAGCTGTAGTATCATTAACCAACTGTAGTATCATTTACCAACTGTAGTGTCATTTACCAACTGTAGTACCATGTACCAACTGTAGTACCATTTACCAGCTGCAGTTAGTTTCTTTGTTGTTTAACGCCATACTTAGCAAAAGTCCAGCTCTATGATGGCGGTCTGTAATTAATCGAGTCTGGACTAGACAATCCAGTGATTGACATTATGAGCATCGATCCACGCAATTGGGAACGATGACATGCATCAACCTAGTCAGCGAGCCTGACCACCCGATCCCGTTTCTTACAACACTCATAGTCGCCTTATTCGGTTTGATTCCACAGGCGTGGCTTCTGACATTTCACAGCTGTCACATCATGGTTACTGATACAGAAAGTCTGGTTGTAACATCAGGACTACTGATACAGAAAGTCTGGTTGTAACATCACGGTTACTGATACAGAAAGTCGTATTGTAACATCTCGGTTACTGATACAGAAAGTCTGGTTGTCACATCATGGTTACTGATACAGAAAGTCTGGTTGTCACATCACGGTTACTGATACAGAAAGTCTGGATGTAACATCATGGTTACTGATACAGAAAGTCTGGTTGTATCATCACGGTTACTGATACAGAAAGTCTGGTTGTCACATCATGGTTACTGATACAGAAAGTCTGGATGTAACATCATGGTTACTGATACAGAAAGTCTGGTTGTCACATCATGGTTACTGATACAGAAAGTCTGGTTGTAACATCACGGTTACTGATACAGAAAGTCGTATTGTAACATCTCGGTTACTGATACAGAAAGTCTGGTTGTCACATCATGGTTACTGATACAGAAAGTCGTATTGTAACATCTCGGTTACTGATACAGAAAGTCGTATTGTAACATCTCGGTTACTGATACAGAAAGTCTGGTTGTCACATCATGGTTACTGATACAGAAAGTCTGGATGTAACATCATGGTTACTGATACAGAAAGTCTGGTTGTCACATCATGGTTACTGATACAGAAAGTCTGGTTGTAACATCATGGTTACTGATACAGAAAGTCTGGTTGTAACATCATGGTTACTGATACAGAAAGTCTGGTTGTAACATCATGGTTACTGATACAGAAAGTCTGGTTGTAACATCATGGTTACTGATACAGAAAGTCTGGTTGTAACATCAGGACTACTGATACAGAAAGTCTGGTTGTAACATCTCGGTTACTGATACAGAAAGTCTGGTTGTCACATCATGGTTACTGATACAGAAAGTCGTATTGTAACATCTCGGTTACTGATACAGAAAGTCGTATTGTAACATCTCGGTTACTGATACAGAAAGTCGTATTGTAACATCTCAGTTACTGATACAGAAAGTCTGGTTGTAACATCATGGTTACTGATACAGAAAGTCTGGTTGTAACATCAGGACTACTGATACTGAAAGTCTGGTTGTAACATCATGGTTACTGATACAGAAAGTCTGGTTGTAACATCAGGACTACTGATACAGAAAGTCTGGTTGTAACATCATGGTTACTGATACAGAAAGTCTGGTTGTAACATCATGGTTACTGATACAGAAAGTCTGGTTGTAATATCATGGTTACTGATACAGAAAGTCTGGTTGTAACATCAGGACTACTGATACAGAAAGTCTGGTTGTAACATCAGGACTACTGATACAGAAAGTCTGGTTGTAACATCACGGTTACTGATACAGAAAGTCGTATTGTAACATCTCGGTTACTGATACAGAAAGTCTGGTTGTCACATCATGGTTACTGATACAGAAAGTCTGGTTGTCACATCACGGTTACTGATACAGAAAGTCTGGATGTAACATCATGGTTACTGATACAGAAAGTCTGGTTGTAACATCACGGTTACTGATACAGAAAGTCTGGTTGTCACATCATGGTTACTGATACAGAAAGTCTGGATGTAACATCATGGTTACTGATACAGAAAGTCTGGTTGTAACATCACGGTTACTGATACAGAAGGTCTGGTTGTAACATCATGGTTACTGATACAGAAAGTCTGGATGTAACATCATGGTTACTGATACAGAAAGTCTGGTTGTCACATCATGGTTACTGATACAGAAAGTCTGGTTGTAACATCACGGTTACTGATACAGAAAGTCGTATTGTAACATCTCGGTTACTGATACAGAAAGTCTGGTTGTCACATCATGGTTACTGATACAGAAAGTCGTATTGTAACATCTCGGTTACTGATACAGAAAGTCGTATTGTAACATCTCGGTTACTGATACAGAAAGTCGTATTGTAACATCTCAGTTACTGATACAGAAAGTCTGGCTGTAACATCATGGTTACTGATACAGAAAGTCTGGTTGTCACATCACGGTTACTGATACAGAAAGTCTGGATGTAACATCATGGTTACTGATACAGAAAGTCTGGTTGTAACATCACGGTTACTGATACAGAAAGTCTGGTTGTCACATCATGGTTACTGATACAGAAAGTCTGGATGTAACATCATGGTTACTGATACAGAAAGTCTGGTTGTAACATCACGGTTACTGATACAGAAGGTCTGGTTGTAACATCATGGTTACTGATACAGAAAGTCTGGATGTAACATCATGGTTACTGATACAGAAAGTCTGGTTGTCACATCATGGTTACTGATACAGAAAGTCTGGTTGTAACATCACGGTTACTGATACAGAAAGTCGTATTGTAACATCTCGGTTACTGATACAGAAAGTCTGGTTGTCACATCATGGTTACTGATACAGAAAGTCGTATTGTAACATCTCGGTTACTGATACAGAAAGTCGTATTGTAACATCTCGGTTACTGATACAGAAAGTCTGGTTGTCACATCATGGTTACTGATACAGAAAGTCTGGATGAAACATCATGGTTACTGATACAGAAAGTCTGGTTGTCACATCATGGTTACTGATACAGAAAGTCTGGTTGTAACATCATGGTTACTGATACAGAAAGTCTGGATGTAACATCATGGTTACTGATACAGAAAGTCTGGTTGTAACATCATGGTTACTGATACAGAAAGTCTGGTTGTAACATCATGGTTACTGATACAGAAAGTCTGGTTGTAACATCAGGACTACTGATACAGAAAGTCTGGTTGTAACATCTCGGTTACTGATACAGAAAGTCTGGTTGTCACATCATGGTTACTGATACAGAAAGTCGTATTGTAACATCTCGGTTACTGATACAGAAAGTCGTATTGTAACATCTCGGTTACTGATACAGAAAGTCGTATTGTAACATCTCAGTTACTGATACAGAAAGTCTGGCTGTAACATCATGGTTACTGATACAGAAAGTCTGGTTGTAACATCAGGACTACTGATACTGAAAGTCTGGTTGTAACATCATGGTTACTGATACAGAAAGTCTGGTTGTAACATCAGGACTACTGATACAGAAAGTCTGGTTGTAACATCATGGTTACTGATACAGAAAGTCTGGTTGTAACATCATGGTTACTGATACAGAAAGTCTGGTTGTAACATCATGGTTACTGATACAGAAAGTCTGGTTGTAACATCATGGTTACTGATACAGAAAGTCTGGTTGTAACATCATGGTTACTGTTACAGAAAGTCGGATTGTAACATCAGGACTACTGATACAAAAAGTCTGGTTGAGTTAGGCGATACACGTGTAAAACTGTCACGTCCTGAAGGCGATACACACGTGTAAAATGTAGTACAACACCTATATAACACCTACATATAACCATAATACCACACCATCTGTACACAAGCATCTCGATGATCTATAAACTGTTCAACCTTGTTTATGAGTTCAGGGAATTTATGCTGAGAAAGTCGACCGTTCCTGGAAAGAGTTCAATAATCAGTACAGGTCTCTTTCCACCCTGCATTTCCCACAGCACGTGACATGGGGGGGGGGGGGGGGGGGAACTTAGCGCGGGTCACCTGACCCTCACATAGACCCTCTTATCAACAGAAGGGAATGTTATGTTCGGTCGTCCCAACAAACATGCCGGAGTTTGCAGGTACACGCTGTGCGATATTATACACATAATTACTCTTGACGAGGTAATTATGCGTAAACATGGTCCCTTGGACCCTCTGGGCGGGTCCGAGGGTCCTTGTTTTCGCATATTGACCTCGTCAAGGTCGGGTCCGAGGGTCCTTGTTTTCGCATATTGACCACGTCAAGGTCGGGTCCGAGGGTCCTTGTTTGATGCATGTCATCGATCCCAATTGCGTGGATCGATGCTCATAATGTCAATCACTAGATTGTCTAGTCCAGACTCGATTATTTACAGACAGCCGTCACATAGCTTGAACATTGCTGAGTGCGGCGTTAAACAACAAACAAACAGACTCGGTTATTTACAGACCGACGGAAATTGCTGAGTGCAATAACCACCCGATCCTGTTCGTCTACTCTACCATGGATCTTCACGGGGGGGAGAAGCATCGGTTGCTGAAGACCTATTCTACCCCGGATCTTCACGGGGGACAAGCATGTGTTGCTGAAGGCCTATTCTACCCCGGATCTTCACGGGGGACAAGCATGGGTTGCTGAAGACCTATTCTACCCCGGATCTTCACGGGGGACAAGCATTGGTTGCTGAAGACCTATTCTACCCCGGATCTTCACGGGGAACAAGCATTGGTTGCTGACGGCCTATTCTACTCCGGATCTTCACGGGGGACAAGCATGGGTTGCTGAAGACATATTCTACCCCGGATCTTCACGGGGGACAAGCATCGGTTGCTGAAGACCTATTCTACCCCGGATCTTCACGGGGGACAAGCATGTGTTGCTGAAGGCCTATTCTACCCCGGATCTTCACGGGGGACAAGCATGGGTTGCTGAAGACCTATTCTACCCCGGATCTTCACGGGGGACAAGCATTGGTTGCTGAAGACCTATTCTACCCCGGATCTTCACGGGGAACAAGCATTGGTTGCTGACGGCCTATTCTACTCCGGATCTTCACGGGGGACAAGCATGGGTTGCTGAAGACATATTCTACCCCGGATCTTCACGGGGGACAAGCATGGGTTGCTGAAGACCTATTGTACACCGCATCTTCCCGGGTCCTTTTCATGATGGATATGTTCGTATTTTCATTGAAAAAAGCAAGACAGATGAAAACAGAGATGGAAGATAGGTTTTGCCTTCGACTTCATAGTCTGAACTTTGTCCAGTGAATATTTTGAGTCGTTATTTGACAGCCGCAAATAGTATGCAGGATTCTGTGGAGAATATATTTCCTCAAATCAATCATAGTGTCAGGAAGTTGCAAACAGAAAGACGAAAAGCATCTTTCATGTACTCGAGCGAGAGAAATATTATTTGACTATATCAAAGACAATTTATTAAAAAATAAGGATGTCTTCTTTTTTGGGTTAGTAGCAATTTAGCATTTTAATGTTTGCATTCACCCGTTCTTTTACTGTTTGAGCAAAGCGAATTAGAACATAAATGTGTTTATTATGGGTAAATACGGTAAGAGTTTTCCTGCAGCAGTCGGGTTAATTACGGTGAAAGTGGTGTCACAAAGTCACGTGATCCAGTCTTCCCATAACACAGGCGTATAGTATATCCATCTACTTTAATACTGTTCCAACCGCCGTCATATAGCTGGAATACTGCTGAGTGCGGCGTTAAACAAGAAACCAACCAACCAAAATACTGTTCCAAGGATATTTGAGCTCGCCCAGCAATGGACAGTGTGTGTGTGTGTGTGTGTGTGTGTGTGTGTGTGTGCTTGTACTAGTCGGGACTGATCTCGATTTTATGGTGCTAGCAGTTTAACACGAATAACCGACTCAGACACAGTTTACTGACTCCAGTCCTTGTTTTAGCTCCTTAATAGCGAGCGCCGGACAGGGTAACAACAAGTACCATCTTTTAACGTCGTTTGGTATGATGCGGCCGGGGATCGAACCCCGGACCTTCCGCTCTACCACTAGACGACGGAGGCGGTGACAAAACTATGGCAACTCATTTTAATCTGAGTAGTATGGGATACGTTTGTTGGGATGGAAATAGCTGGGGAAGGTAAAAGTTGTGGACCAAACTGAGCAGAATTCATAACAAGCAGAAGAAAACAATGTCGCCGATATAAGTACATAAGGGCTATAATAAAAGAAAATAGAACTTCCAAGTTTTATCAAGCTTGTTTTGGTCACATCTATAGTTTTGAATTGTGTGTTTCGGAAATAGGATGAGTACGGTAAGGTCTTCACAGGCCTGAGGGTTGACTTGAAGAGATTGTATTATTGCTTTGTGATCATTCAAAGGCCGGCTTGCTTGTTTGCTGTGGTGGGCATTACGCTTGAGCTGCGTACGTTCAGCGACCATATACTGGCGTGTGGTCTGTGTGGTACGTTATACTTGGTGGATATATTTATGTTCGTTTGTGAAAAGCGAATTAGAACAAAGTTATAATCCACCCACGGAGTAAAGGTGCGGAGGTGTATGTTATCCCTGAGTGGACGACCAGCCTCAGAAGAGACAGAGTACGCATAACGTTAGTAGTGAGTGAGTGAGTGAGTATGGTTTTACGCCGCTTTTAGCAATATTCCAGCAATATCACGGCGGGGGACACCAGAAATGGGCTTCACACATTGTACCCATGTCGGGAATCGAACCCGGGTCTTCGGCGTGACGAGCGAACGCTTTAACCACTAGGCTACCCGACCGCCCCCATAACGTTAGTAGAGAAAAGCCTGTAGAAACGTAATCGATAAATAGCCCATACGCGAGCTGTCACGTGGACGTGTACACAAAAAATGTGACGAATGATGGATAACCCTCGCACCTATATGGACACCAAATATTCTCGTAGTGCCACCAAGATGAAAATTAAGAATTACCTGATCGATGACAACTCAGGAAAGATATAGTCCCGCTGTCTGTGAATAGTTCCCTCAAATGTCACATGCCATCAACACATTTCAAACACTATTTATTTCCTTGTACATAATGGTCTCTGCTGGTGTCAGATCGACTGGTGCAAACGGTTTCACTTCCTTGTCAAGGGAAGATAACTCTAAACTGTGTTTGGCGCATCTATCTTATTTGCATATGTACAAAACACATGTTCGAACCCCAGCAGATAATGTTTAGGTTACCCTTTTTATTGGTTATTACTTTTATCACTTATACTTATGTACTAGGGAACTTAGTTTCCACATCGGTCAGAAGCTTTCTTCATCCTCCATGTCAAAAGAGCAGTGAACACAAGTTTGACTACTCATGACCAGAAAAGCTTTCAATGATTGTTTGTTTCATGCCGCACTCAGCAATATTCCCGCTATATGACTCGGTCTGTAAATAATCAAGTTTGGACCAGACAATCCAGTGATTGACATCATGAGCATCGATCCACGCAATTGGGATCAATGACATGCATCAACCAAGTCAGCGAGTCTGACCACCCGATCCCGTTAGTCGCCTCTTACGACGAGCTTAGTCGCCTTTTATGGCAAGCATGGGTTGCTGAAGACCCATTCTACCCCGAATCTTCACGGGTCTGTAAAGCATATGTTGAGAAAACTATTGTTACTATGTTAAGCTGATGGTCCCATTATTATTGCACTTTAGTTACCCTGTGGCACCTTCGTTCAAAAACGGTTGTTTACAACTGAATTATTTTATCTAGCAGATATTTTGTAGTGATTATTAGTTTATAATATGAACATATCAACATTTGTAGAGTCTTCAACTACAAGACGAATTGTCACTGTGGAAGATAGCGGGAAAAACGTTATGAAAACAGTATATTGCCACGGTATTTTCTACGTCAGAAAACAGCGAGGCATTCTGTCAGTCTGGGCCAACATATTGCATCGATGAAATAATGCAAACTCATTTTATTTATCAGCCTTTGTGTTATTTCCCCCCACAATTCGAAGCATTCAAATCTCAACAAATACCACCATGGACTTCAATTTAATAAAATTAGTGATACGCCAACATTTGAAGCACACAGGCATCTTTGACAGGTCTTTACCAATGATCTATAAAGTAAGTATACATCCGTGCCTTTACAAATATTTTAAGAAGAAATAACGTTCAAAATAATAAAACAAATGATTTTAAATGTTACTTTTTATATTAAAATTAAAGTTGATCCATCATTTCTTACAGAATTCTGATACTCATGCTCCTAAAATACTAGTAAATTACAGAGATTTGTCCCAACAAACAACAAATCATACTGACTACCCCACAAAATGTGTATGATACATAAATAAATGTAAATCATAGTTATATCTTCTTGTTTTAGTAACATTATATTTGTTTTAATGTTGACAAATTATTTCCCATACAAACCCACACACTATCCCACTGTAGCTATGTATCCTGATTTTCATTGAACAGTACTTCAAGACACCTGTAGTATAAAGTATATTTAATAGATATTATTATCATATAGGAAATATGAATTTAGGAAGTTTATCATCAAATCTTCTGATGGTTAAATAAATGCAAATTGAATCCATGTTATTTGTTTTTGGATATAACAGATTATACTTACATATGTTACAGTCAGTGTCTATAATCAGGCCCAATATGTATATTGACTGATTCACTCAGGCAAGGTATATTTTTTCTTAAATTTTCATTCATTTATTATTGCCTGAAACATAGGACTGGATGTTAGACAGACTGACTGAAATGAATTAGACTGCATTATTTAATCTCCACAATTTAATTTTGAAGATCAAAGTAACTTATGTAAGAAATTAAAAATGTTTTCACAATGAAATTAATTGATTCTCCAAACATGAAAGAATACCAGAGTCCTATTTTTATGCTACTTATCTTTATTGGCATAATATTCAGTTCAGAAACAGATGACTGCTAAAAAGTCATGCAGGTGTAATCAAATACTAGTACATATGCATCAGTGTGCCAAGATATTAAATAAAATAATAAGAGTCATTGTGCAATGCAGATATCTGTTGGTGTGAAGAGAAAAAAGAATAACATTAATAATTTGTTTATGTTGGAATTTGAAACATCAGTTTAGAACAAGGAAATGTAAAAAGCAAGGACTAATGAAGTTAAGAATCAGCTTTATCTGTGTTACAATCATATGCTTATTGTCAATGCAAACTGGATGTAGACGCTAGACATCATCACTGGTTTAGTTGCTGCAACACGACAAGTTCTGCATCACAGCTAGTGATATGAAGACAGGAAATGAGGCAGTGTTTCTTTGGACAAATAGATCTACGCACGGTAACAAAATTATTCATCTGACACCAACAATTTGTCACATTTTATATAAGAAGTACCGATTGACCACAAAGCTTGCACAGTGACAGCCAATGTGTTTTTTCCATAATTGAAAGACTTGACTACTTGAGAAATCGTATCGCATGAATAGAACCCATCTAGCCGTGTATTAACATGTCTTATTTCATTTTCTATTTATGCTGTTGCTAACAAAATATTAGCAGTTAACAACTCAAACAAAATAAATAAAGCAGAAAATGTCAGAAGAGTAATCAATCTATTCAGACTCAATGCACTGTCATTAATTTTTCAGTTACTGGTATCGATAAATTTACGATCCGTTACTTTTGTAATTGAGTGTATAAAAATTACTAACTGATACTACATATTTTGCATTCCAAGACTGCTTGATGTAATTAAGATTGATTAAAATGATGATAAATATGTGGTTACCATGGTTACAGAGTAAATACTTCATGCTGACTTGATACAGTTCTGTACTTAGGCAGTCTCCCATACAGCAGAAATATGTAGTAACCATGGTTACCGAGTAAACACTTTCCTGCGAAGTGCGTTTGACTGGCCCCAATGAGAGGTGGAAACTTCATGCATTTACAGAAATGCTTATTTCAGTGCCTTAAATATAGTCAAGTCTTGCTTTGAGAGTAGTAAACACTCTGATCTAACATAGAAACTTTTACTCAAGTGTATAGGAGACATGGGTGGCCCAGTCGTCGCAATTCGCTGTGCAGAGTTGCGTCCCTTGAGCATGCCAGAAACCTATGATTGTGGTCCAAATCCCGGTTCGCCCCGAATATGTTTCTAGGTTTTCCAGCACCATATCCGTGCTCGTGGATTTCAGCAAAGTGGTAAATGTCTAAGACCTGCTTCACCTTGGGCTTCACACATTGCACCCACATGGGGAACACTAACCACCTAACCTATTGGTGCCATAAGAGACTACAAACGTTCATAAAAAAACAAACATGAACTACTCGCATCCCCCGCCAGTATGACCTGATGACATGTCTGGTTGTGAGCAAGGCAGTAGCCCTCTGGAAATGAGCACCACCGCCATTTTAAGTCTAAGTCAAAGTCCTTGCTGTGGAAACTCGAAAAATATTTTCTTTAAAAAACCCAAAGTATCAAAAGGCACCAGTTCACTAGACCTATCTATGTGCCAAGTTTGGTTAAGTTATCTCTCATGGGTTTTTAGTTCTACCGAAGGACGGGCGTACGGAAGGATGGACGGACAACACCGATTCCTATATCCCCATCTGTTTCATGGCTGGGGATAGTACCGGTACAAAAATAACTCAGTGATATTGTGATGGGACAAGCTTTGTTTGTTGTTTACTGCTGCACTCAGCAATATTCCTGCTATATGACTCGGTCTGTAAATAATCAAGTCTGGACCAGACAATCCAGTGATTGACATCACGAGCATCGATCCACGCAACTGGGATATGATGACAAGCATCAACCAAGTCAGTGAGCATGACTAACCGATCCCGTTGGTCGCCTCTTACGACACGCATAGTTGCCCTTTTACGGCAACCATGGGTTGCTGAAGACCTATTCTACTCCGGATCTTCATCAGTCTGGGACAAGCTAATCAATGTGGGCAACAAGCCTTGAACTGTCAGAGGCATCCAGTGAACTGAAGACACTTGCTCATCTACATTAGGAAGGTGGGTGAATGAGTGTCGTTTTAACCCCACTTTTAGCAATATTCAGCAATATCACGATGGGGGACACCAGAAATGGGCTTCACACATTGTACCCATGTGGGGAATCGAACCCAGGTCTTTGGCGTGACGAGCATACGCTTTAACCACTAGGCCACCCCCTGCCCTACAGTAGAAAAGCTTTCATAACCCAACGTGTTTCTCTAGTAAGAACAAACATGTGCCATGGAGACAAGCATGATTTATTGTTCAAACTGAAAACATTGCTTGAACAATTGATAGTATATCACATACACTAACTCAATGAAGTGAGAAAATGCGTTTTACGCATTAGTCGTCAACATTCAAACACTAGCACAGCTGTCTGTAAATAATCAAGTCTGCTACAACCACAACCGAGGTCGACAGCAAGAGCAACGATCTCCCACAGTCATAGTGACTTCTCATTACATTAAATGTCATGATCCCAATTGCATGGATCAATGCTCATGCGGTCAATCACTGGATTGTCTGGTTCAGACTCGATTACTTACAGACCACTGTCATATAGCTGGAATATTGCTAAGTGCGACGTTAAAAAACAAACAAACAAATCTATACAATAAAATCCAGATATCTGATTGGCTTGCAACCATCTTGAAAAGACCATTGTCCAACACAAGTTACAGACATAACAAAGAGTTTCATACAATGTCATCTCCTTGTCATTCCTGACCATGTTCACAGTTTGTGTTGCCCCCTCTGGAACCCACTGTCGTCATTAGACCCATCGGATCTTGTCACACAAACTTTCATGGAAAATAAATCTTTTCTTGTGAACAGGTAATGACGAACTGGCTACATGTGTCACTTGTGGGTGTACAGGGTTTTGTGAGCTGAACCCATCAAGCCCTTCAACATGTAACAAGCCCTTCAACATGTAACAAGCCCTTCAACATGTAACAAGCCTTTCAACATGTAACAAGCCCTTTAACATGTAACAAGCCTTTCAACATGTAACAAGCCCTTCAACATGTAACAAGCCTTTCAACATGTAACAAGCCCTTTAACATGTAACAAGCCTTTCAGCATGTAACAAGCCTTTCAACATGTAACAAGCCCTTCAACATGTAACAAGCATGAAATACTGCCAATATGACATGTCGGTTGTGTGAAAGGCATTAGCCCTCCGGAAACGAGCACTACCGCCATCTTCAGCCTAAGTACAAGTGTTTGCTTAGGAACCTCAAAAAATACAATTTTCAAAAATCAGAAACTATCAAAAGGCACCAGCTCACCACGAGACCTATCTATGTGCCAAGTTTGTTTAAGATATCGCTCGTGGTTTTTTAGTTCTGCTCCAGAAACGAAATGTGATGGTCCGACGGAAGGGCGGACTGACAGCACCCATTCCCATATCCTCCTTCAACTTCGTGGCGGGGATCATAATCCTGTGCACTCTGCTATGGACACATGTAACCCAACACTGCAACTGTCATGGATAACTGCCGGTCAGTAGGTTTGTACAGCAAGCATGGGGCACGGGGGACATTCATGGGATCCTGGACACAGCTGTACAAGCAGTACAGAGTTGGCTTTCTGACTGTGACAGAGCAAGTGATCAAACAATAATATGGACAAAGTAATAATCAACAAACCAATATCAAATCATTAAACAATATAGAAAATGATATAGAATATCTTATCTTATGTATTGTATTTTGAATAAAAATGATAAAGTACTATACAATTGTGAGGGACCGGCCATTTGATTTTCTGATGTGAAAGGCTATAGGGGTGGGTGGTGGAAGCTGTGATTTTAAAATAATTATGCTTCAGACTGTTGAAAAAAGAAGAAGAAACATCCTGCCCAAAAAACATTGTTGCAGCAAGTGTTAATCTTAAAAATATTCAGGCTCATAGGTTTTTAAAAAAAAGTGGCTAGCTGAATATATATCAAATCTCGATACAAAATCCCAGCCCCTCCTCCCCCCCCTTTCCACACACACACACGCGCACGCACGCACGCACGCACGCACGCACGCACGCACGCACACACACACACACACACACACACACACACAAGAGAGAATATCAAATGGCCAGTCACTTATGCTCTGACGTCCAGTACGACCTGTTTGATGCCTATATCATCTCCTAGACATAGACTGGACTCTCACTTCATGCCAAGTTGTTAATACAAGCAGTTGTCCTATATTAAACAGGATGCATGAAGGGAAGCACAACAGTCATGTCTAATAATGTCCTGATGGGATATAAGAATATATCTGAAACTAGATCTGTTAATCACCCGAAATATTCTTATATCCCATCAGGACATTATATTTTGTTTATATATCAATCATAGAACTTTGTTTGCCTAGATATATAAGCAAGCTGCCATTGTCATGTGTCATAGCACTGTGCTCCTAAGTTGTGTTATAGTATTGTGTTTTTGCATCCTTTTTTTAACTGTGTTTTAGTGTTGTGTTTAACTGCATTCTAGTGTAATATCCTGATGTTGTGCTCTGGCACTGTGTTAAAGTATTTCGTTAAAATGTTGCGTTCTAGTGGTGCGTTCCAGCAATGTGTTACATTTTGTGTTCTAGTGTTATACTTTTGTGTTTGGTTCTAGTGCTGTGTTCCAGCATTGTGTTAAAGTGTTGCATTCTAGTGTTGCATTCCAGCATTGTGTTAGAGTGTTTCGTTAAAAAGTTGTGTTCCAGCTTTGTGTTACATTTTCGTGTTGTTCTAATGTTATGCTTTTGTGTTGTGTTCTAGAGTTGTATTCAAGCATTGTGTTAAAGTGTTGTGTTCTAGTGCTATGCTCCAGTGTTGAGTTAAAGCATTGTGTGAGTGTGGCTCTATTTCTTGAAGTCGATCTGTGTTGGACAGACATAGAAGCCATCGTCCCTCCTCTCATGACCCATCTGACACAGGTGGATCCCCTTCACACCCTGCTGGCCGAATTTATAGTCCAAGAGTGACTCGTATGCCACACGGGAGATATTCCGCAAGCCTGTCTTTTTCGTGAAGCCCATGTTGACCTTGGCAAGGGTCATGTGAGGATGGTAGTCAAAGTTATCTTTTGGGTAGATTCCACCTTTCTCAAAAGCCCATCGCACAACCTTCCGTAGCAGGAGGATGTCTTCTTCAACACTGACCTTGCCAAACACGACCTTGCTTCCTTGGAACTCATCAATGCCGCTGATCCTGAGACAGGATGTAGGGGCGTGATCGATCAGCACGTCCCGCGCATCCTGTAGTGCTTTAACAGCTTTGTTGACATCACTGTCCGAGTGCAGTGCCACTGTAGTGAGGGTGACGTGGACCTCGTTGCGGTTGTAGCAGATTGGCTGGTAAACGCTATCCACACTCAACATCTTCTTGACAACCTCTGTTACAGCGTCCCCGATCTCTCCATTGGTGCAACGTATTGCGACGAAGTAATTCGCCCGACGAGAGTCAGCTGGCACATCCAACTTTGGCACCGAGTCTAGGGTGAACTTTACCTTCTGACTTTCTTTCTTTGAACCTTTAATGGGCTTTGACCTAGACTCTACAACATTCCAGTCAGAGCTGGTTACTTCATCGTCCCCCGCCTTCAACTGTATGATTGAATCTGCCCATGACTCAGGAGCCATGTTTCCATTTCTCTCTCTTTGTTTTCTTCCTGTTGGAGTTGTCTCCCTTTGAGTGCTTGTAGTTATCTCCCTTGGATCAGGACTTGACACAGCAGCTGTCTCTGGGGAGGCCTGCAACTGCCAGCTCTCTTCCCGGATTTCATTTCTATTCCACTGTTTGACTTCACTTGTTTTTTTCCCATAATTCTCTTGCAGCCATTTTCCAGCATGCTCTACCAACAATGGCAGTGTTTGGGAGTTGCCGTATTCCTCGGCCTTGCCCTTGCGGTGAAGAAACTCAGACAGGTCACATTTCTGATCTTCAGTCAGAGTTGAAGATGAAACCTTTATCTTTGGTATCCGACTAGGATAGGATTCTGAAATATCACAAAATATCTTACCGATGAAAATCATTAAAAAAGATTCTTACGCCTTCCCAAGTTGTTAAGGTGTATTACTGAAGAACATGTTTGCAAAGATTTGCCAGTCTGAAAACGATTTGTTGAACATATGTCTTCATACATGCATGCTAAAGTTCAGCTCACTCCTTTTGGGAGCACTCGTTCGAAGCACAAAATGTATGAAAAAGAAAAAAAGAAAGAAGGAATATATAGGCCCACTACACATGTATCAAGATACATTCCATTTTGAAAACAATCAAGATGGTAATGGCCAAAAATCTGATTTTCCGGGTTTACACAGGACAACACACATCTGGAAAACAGGCCACTTGACACTTGACACTTGACACTTGAAACAGGCCACAACAACTACAAGCTCCCTTCATTTATGTGTTGGGGGGACTCACAAAGTGATCTTTCATCATGACTTGACTACAACTTTATGTGTTGTGGGGACTCACAAAGTGATCTTTCATGACTTGACTACAACTTTATGTGTTGTGGGGACTCACAAAGTGATCTTTCATGACTTGACTACAACTTTATGTGTTGTGGGGACTCACAAAGTGATCTTTCATGACTTGACTACAACTTTATGTGTTGTGGGGACTCACAAAGTGATCTTTCATGACTTGACTACAACTTTATGTGTTGTGGGGACTCACAAAGTGATCTTTCATGACTTGACTACAACTTTATGTGTTGGGGGGACTCACAAAGTGATCTTTCATGACTTGACTACAACTTTATGTGTTGTGGGGACTCACAAAGTGATCTTTCATGACTTGACTACAACTTTATGTGTTGGGGGGACTCACAAAGTGATCTTTCATGACTTGACTACAACTTTATGTGTTGTGGGGACTCACAAAGTGATCTTTCATGACTTGACTACAACTTTATGTGTTGGGGGGACTCACAAAGTGATCTTTCATGACTTGACTACAACTTGCGGGAACTGCCTACTAACCCAAACCAAGTCCCCCTCTAAATGAGAAAATTGCCAGTAAAGTTTTATCATACACAGTAAAAGCCCCCCTCTAAATATCCTTATATGAGAAGTCATAAGATGTGGATGTACGCTCACCATCAAAATGAAACAAGATCTGTGTGTCCTTGTGGTCGGTTTGAAAGGTGACAACGTGCAGGGTGTGGCCCTCGGTCTTCACTGAAAGTCTGTTCGGGAACAACGGCTTGGCGACGGAGTACCCCGCCCCGAAGCATTTCAACGCTTTTTCAGCCATGACTGAAACAACATAGCCACACATGCATTCATATCGGTCAGTAGTTTGTAGGAGGACATAGCAACTACACACACAGCTGGAGGGAACAATGTACAATGTGCTTCATACCATGTAAAAAACTGCCGTCTGTCTAACATTAGAACTTCATTATATAAAAATATTTTATTACCTGGAGGTCATTTTTCTCGATCCAGACAATTCTTGATGGTGATATTTCATGCTCAACAATATCTCCACATATAAAAGTGTGCAGTTATACATACAGTCAAACCCTGTTATCATGACCCTAGCGGCAGTCTGTCGTAACCTCAAGATATCCAGACATTCGAGATAACAGGGCAAGGACAGCCAGACAGAACAATCGCTCAATTGATATTTACTTTAATATTTGAACTAAACAACCAATAAAGTTGTTTGAGGGACTTGAATCAAGTCTTCTAGTACTGCTAAATGCTAATCACACGAGCCAGTACAGTACACACCATTTTCAAACATTGGTTGGTTTTATACCAATCTCATTAAAATCAGAACTTAGTTCTCGCTGCCGCTAAACAAAGACCTGAGGACATCCCATTACGGGTCATGTCAGACCGACCTTTTGCGAACTCTGACCGACCAATGGAATTACTCACAAGAAGTCGACATTAGCCAATCAGAAGGCAGCTTTCTCGTGCTTTATGGCACTAATTTCAAACTGGTGACTATGCTTCGAAACATATTCTCGCTTAAAAATTTGAAACCTGAACAAAAGAACATTCACGAATGGCTAATATATGGTCCAGATTGTTAGATTCAGTCGTTAAGCCCGTAACTATCGTTCGGAATACCCCGTTTTAAAGTTTTCGAGGCTGCATGATTAGAAATCACATTCCGACTGTCACTTTCACTGGTAAGTGACGCTCTGATTGGTCGGATGAAAGGTCGGTCTGACGTGACCCCTAAAGGATTGTCCTCAGATCTTTGTTTAGCGGTAGCGACAACTAAGATCTGATTTTAATGAGATTGGTTTTATAAAACAGGGTTTTATCAGCCTAATTATATTCAGTGATATGAAGAGAGATATGCTGGTACCAATTTCATGGCTTTGATCATAATTATATCATTATCTTGCTTGTAAAACTTATCTGAGTATATTATAACATAAATACCATTAGGCAGATGTATTCCATTGTATTTATACTGTGCATGTAGATCAGGTAGCTTCCAACTTGAGTTGAAAGAGAGGCCTACTGATAATTTTAATCGGATGAAATTGACCATATTTCACAAAAGCAGATCTAATCATGCTGATATTATGCTATCTAAACATGGGGCGGGGGGTAGCCTTGTGGTTAAAACGTTAGCTTGTCACAGCAAAGACCCCGGTTCGATTCCGGACATGGGTACAATGTGTACCATTTCTGGTGTCACCCGTAAATCCATACTCACTCACTTTACAATATTTTATTTAATTAATAATGAAAAGTATCTGTGACCAGGTGACAATTATATATATGGTGGAAATATTGTGTCAAAAATAGAATCAATGTTACCAATGAATAAAACATAAATACTAAATAAATCATTTTTATCTTTATTATAACTATAAGGTGCTGTTTTCACTCAACATAAAGCAGAGACCATGTAGTCTCTGTCTCCAGTAGCCATTTTCACAGAAATGATGCAATTCGTTAAAGACTTGAGTAAGGCAAGTAGTTGCCAATGGAGATCAATGCATTCCAGTGACTTCAGAATCCATTCGTGAGGTACAGAATCGTAAGCTTTTCTGTAGTCTATCCAACACATTGAGAGGTTACAGTGGTAAGTTTTAGCAGGGGCCATATCTATCATGTGGTCTATTATATGGTCTCTGGTTTTAGCCTCCTCAATTCCACATGTTGAACCAACTAGAGTAACAAATACGAGTTGGCACATATAAAACTGTTTACCGGTGCAGAAACTGAATCAAAGTGTAAGTGAGTAGTCTTGATTGGCCTGTTGAAAATATTCTTCAGGCTGCTAAAAATGTGCTGAAAACAGATCCTATCAGTAATAAGATAATTAAAGAAAATCTACAACCGTTCGGTAATAACAGTGCATGTGTTGAAACAAAGACTAATTAAAATATGTACTGCAGCAATTACATGTTGGTAGATGTATTCGAACATTCAATGAAATAAATATCAATCGGCGCCGTCAGCAGCTACCTGAGCAAACAGGGCGGTTAACCTCGTACTCGAGTGGTGCACACACCCACTTCCAAAGAAGACGTGGAATGCACATGCATGACAGCTGGGAATTACACTCGGCTGCTATTAAATATTGAGTGTGACCTTTCAGTCATAAATCCAAAAACAGACAACAAGCACTAACGCGATGTGCGTGTTATTGTGTATGGGCTACGCTCCCGATCTATCTCGACACAGACTGGCTGTGTCTTGTCTCTTGACTCAACTGCAGTGTAACACAACAAACAAATTAACGTTGATTCGCAACTTACCTTTTTTGACAACTCAGAACAGATATGGTACTGCTGTCTGGGAATTCAGCAACTGTCACGCGCGATCAACGCAAACTCTTTTAATTTTTATCTGAGCTTGCGTTGTGCAATTTTAACATTTGACGTTTCGTTTTCCTGAACATTGCCCAAGCTCCTCACAGCGATATCCCGTTCGCGGAGTGTAACGAAGGTGCCACGCGCTGGGAAGGAGCTTGCACATTGCCTTGTCAAGAGAAGATAACTCTAAACTCTATTTGATGCACATCTATTTCTGTTTGTAATAACAAGACATGTGTTCGAACTCCTGAAAGGTAATATCGTCTTACTCAATAACTGAACCTTTTTCACTTTTTACTATCCAAATAAAAACCCAATCTATTTATTGTTTTCGTTAACTTAGCAAATTAGGTCATTGGGTGTTTCTTTTAATGTTTATATTAAAGAAACCCTGGATATAAGGAAGAAAATATATGGTTGTCAACTTCTTCATTATGAGGAACACAACGTTTCGGAGTATATGCTTACTCCTTCATCAGGTGAATTCTAAATGCCTTTCAAAGACCTGAAACCCTGGATACATTTACAATGTGTTGCATATAAGAATTATCAACAATCCTGAGATAATATGTATTTTTAAGCTTTGGTGGAGAATAACACCCATTAATAGGATGAAACTTACAATTCCCATGTTACATCTGTGTAGAAATTCTTGATATATGTTCTTTCAGACAATGCTGTTGTGTTCATTTCCGCGCCAAACATGGATTATAACTGATATCCTTCTGGCTTCTCTCACTTGTTCATTGGTTAAAAAATTACATACTTTCAGGAACGTAAGGAAGCCAGACTTCATGGAAATTCTTTGGGTATTGCATTTTATAAATCATCATAATCAGTAGAAATACCACAATGTTTTACATGTTTCCCTCCCCTTGGGAATTCCAGGAAACAATAGATCCCCAGTACATCACGTTTCCCGCCCCTTGGGGATTCCAGAAAAGAATTGATCCCCAGTACATCACGTTTCCCTCCCCTTTGGAATTCCAGGAACGATAGATCCCCAGTACATCACGTTTCCCGCCCCTTGGGGATTCCAGGAAACAATAGATCCCCAGTACATCACGTTTCCCGCCCCTTGGGGATTCTATGAAAGAATAGATCCCCAGTATATCACGTTTTTCGCCCATTGGGAATTCCTGGAAACAATAGATCCCCAGTACATCACGTTTCCTGCCCCTTTGGAATTTCAGGAAATGATAGATCCCCAGTACATCACGTTTCCCGCCCCTTGGGAATTCTATGAAAGAATAGATCCCAAGTACATCACGTTTCCTGCACCTTGGGGATTCTATGAAAGAATAGATCCCCAGTACATCACGTTTCCCGCCCCTTGGGGATTCTATGAAAGAATAGATCCCCAGTACATCACGTTTCCTGCACCTTGGGGATTCTATGAAAGAATAGATCCCCAGTACATCACGTTTCCCGCCCCTTGGGGATTCTATGAAAGAATAGATCCCCTGAACATCACGTTTCCTGCCCCTCGGGAATTCTATGAAAGAATAGATCCCCAGTACATCACATTTCCTGCACCTTGGGGATTCTATAAAAGAATAGATCCCCAGTACATCACATTTCCTGCACCTTTGGAATTCAAGGAGATGATAGATCCCCAGTACATCACGTTTCCCGCCCCTTTGGAATTTCAGGAAATGATAGATCCCCAGTACATCACGTTTCCCGCCCCTTGGGAATTCTATGAAAGAATAGATCCCCAGTACATCACGTTTCCTGCCCCTTGGGAATTCTATGAAAGAATAGATCCCCAGTACATCACGTTTCCTGCCCCTCGGGAATTCTATGAAAGAATAGATCCCCAGTACATTACGTTTCCTGCACCTTGGGGATTCTATGAAAGAATAGATCCCCAGTACATCACGTTTCCCGCCCCTTGGGGATTCTATGAAAGAATAGATCCCAAGTACATCACGTTTCCTGCCCCTCGGGAATTCTATGAAATAATAAATCCCCAGTACATCACATTTCCTGCACCTTGGGGATTCTATGAAAGAATAGATCCCCAGTACATCACGTTTCCCGCCCCTTTGGAATTCAAGGAGATGATAGATCCCCAGTACATCACGTTTCCCGCCCCTTTGGAATTCAAGGAGATGATAGATCCCCAGTACATCACGTTTCCCACCCCTTGGGGATTCCAGGAAACAATAGATCCCCCTACATCATATTTCCCACCCCTGGGGAATCTATGAAAGAATAGATCCCCAGTACATCACGTTTCCCGCCCCTTGGAAATTCCAGGAAACGATAGATTCCCAGTACATCACGTTTCCCGCCCCGTGGGAATCCAGGAAAGAATACCGATAGATTCCAAGTACATCATGTTTCCCGCCCCTTGGGAATTCAAGGAAACAATAGATCCCCAGTATGTCACGTTTCCCGCCCCTTGGGAATCCAGGAAAGAATAGATCCCCAGTATGTCATGTTTCCCGCCCCTTGGGGATTCCAGGAAACAATATTACCAAGGTCAGGGAGCCTGACTACTGCCTCTTATGAAAAGTATGGGTCACTGAAGACCAGTTGTAACCTGGATCTTCACGGGACAATTATTGAAAGCATACAATTTTGATGATTAATGTTGCCCTTTATGTTTATTTGTTTTATTTAGATGTATTTCTTCTTATTCCCTCAGTGCACCATCCCTGCATACTCCAGCATTTATCTTTGTGTAGCAATGCTTGTTTCTTCCTGTCTTCTGTGTGACTGACTAGGAACAGTTTCCTTTTGTCTTTGTCTACAGATTTTGATAGTAAAACATCTTGTCAGCTGGTTAGGGATAAGATGCATTGTAGAGAAAAACATTAGTCATCCAAAAGTTAAGATTTGGATCGGAAGGTGATAAACAAATAATCTTGACCTGGTTTGGTTCAAATAAATGTTATAAATCTAAAATCTGCCTTGTCTTGTAATGACAATTTATCATTGGAAAACATCAGGGTTTTAAGAGACACACAAATGTCCATCCAGTACTCACCAATGTAGAGAATGGACGCAGGAAAATATATACTGTCCCACATTCATGTTCACAGTACCTACAGCGCATCTATAGGAGTTATGTTTTTTCATCGAACAATCATGACCAGTGTCCACATGATCATTGATTCATTCCAGGCTCTAAAATAATTTAATATCTAGACACACGGTACACTACACAGTTTCATTACAGTCAAGACCCTCACATTGCCTGCAAGGACCCTTAATATTAATCATTGGGGATCCCCTGGACTTATTCGGATTTGTTTCTTTTGTGAATTTTAAATTTATAAGGCAGCCAGTCCATGAATCAAGCCAAAGAAAATGTTAAAGCAGAAACAAAAGTACAAATATACGTAATATGATTTAATGACATGGATCACAGATAGAACACTTGGCACATCAATCAGTCTGCTTCAGAAAAAATTTGATCAAAGTTTTTGTATTTTTTAAAGTACAATATCAACATTGCTGCATTGCTGATTTCCATTTGTGAAGTTTATTCTGACTGAGTGAAGTCAATGTGACATGGAGAGATGTAGAAGCCATCGTCCCTCCTCTGTGTTTCCATAGAGCAAAGATGGATGCCATCTATCGCCTGAGTCCCGAACGTCATGTCAGCGAAGCCCTCATAGAGAAACGGACTGACCTCCTTTGTCCCCATCACCCGGGAGACGGGACGCGTTGTCTTCATGATGGTCATGTGAGGAATAAACTCGTACCCATCCCGAATGTCCACGCCTGCTTCATTCATACACAGCTTAATATGGTCCACAAATGGGATGAAAGTTTCCGGGCACTGCACCTTTGCATAGACGACCCTGTTGAAGAAGTTGGCGACCCCGACCAGCTTCAGTGGTTCCTTCGGGGCAGATGCTGCCAGGTCAGACTTCATGGTCTCGAGAGCCCGGACAGCGTTGCTGACCTGCTCGGGGGTATCCAGCCCCAGGGTGCATAGCGTGATGTGGAGCGAGCCTCCAGGGATGCAGCAACTGGAGTACCGTGGTTCATTCTCGAGGATGTAGTCCTGGACACTCTCCAGGGTCTCCATTACCTCGTGATCCGTCACCCTCACGGCGATGAAGTAGTTTGGTCGCAGTTTGTCCTTCCAGAAAGGATTGAATTTGTCATCATCATGCCAGTCATTTTCTTTGTTTCCTCCAGCAACGTAGTGGTTAGTGTCCGATGTTGGTCTCTGAGTGGATGCACCGTTACTGATGCCGCCAATGGTCACAGTGATGCCATCATCGCTGTCGCTGTCTTCATCTTCGTCCACGTCCTTGTCCTCGTCATGATCTTCTACCTGGGCCTGATTCTGTCGGTTCCTCTCATACCTCTCAATGACATCAGTGATGGTCAGTTTTCCCCCTGTCGACCCAAACACGTTGTCCAGTCTGGAACCCTTGTCCCAGACGATCTCGGTTTTATATTTGAAGTACTGGATCCTGTGTTTCGGTATGGCCAGAACAGTGTAGTCAACTGAAGCAATGTCCTCCCAGGAGAACGCGGAAAAGTATTTCTCCATGATCCCCCGGAAGCGATCCCAGTATCCGACAAGGAAGTCATCACTCTGCAGGGATCCATCCCACATGATACGCTTTATAACATCGTCAGCCGTCTTCATTGACACCAGCTTCTCCACCACAACTTCATCGACAACCTTCTTCTTTCCCTTCCCTTTCTTCCCACGGTGTCTGGAAGCAGAGTTAACGTCGCTTGAGCGTCCAGGCTTCCCTGATCTCATTCCGTTGCTCTTGAGCCAGTCGGTGGCCTTGTCCACCAGAGTCTGAATCATTGGCGTGTTGAGGCTAGCCTCGGCCTCCTCTGTGAGGTGCTGCTGCAGCTCTATCTTGTCGTCATCAGTCAGAGCCTCAGATCGGACTGTTACTGTGGGAACCTTGCTTGGATAGGAAGCTGCAAGGAGAGAAGATTAGAGATCTATTACTTATCATGTCACAGTCAAATAATGTACAGGAACATTGCAATCGCTGACATGATGGGATCACATCTGCTTTAGGGTGGTGCATCTTCCCGAGGCAAGAGAGTTAACTGACTTTAAAAGTCCAGTTTCCAGCCTTGCCGAACTAGGCTGGAATCACTGGGCTCGATCGAAGCACCACCAGTGGCTATTACCAGTTATGTCCCTTCTATGCCTCTCCTATGGACCAACCAGAGTCAACCTCTCGTATCACTTGCATTTGGTTCACACAAAATGGTGGCGCCGAGTTAGGGCGATCTGATCGATAATTGAGATCTACATTGTGATAAAACGGATCTTACATCGTGAAATGCATCGAATCACGTGAGCTCCTTGATTAAAAACATGAAAAGATTTGGAAGATATCTGCTGACGAGTTGGCGGTGCAAATGCTTTGCAAAACCTGCAATCGACCGAAATCTGCACGACAGTTTACGAGCCTGATTTCGATTTCGGTGCGCTATTTTGATTGGACTATGCATAGACTCGTTAGTCAAGCCAAAATGTAACTCAATAATACCAGCCTAGTTCGTCAAGGGTGGAAACTGGACTTTTATAGTCAGTTAACTCTCTTGCCTCGGGAAGATGGGGTGGTGGGGTAGCCTAGTGGTTACAGCCTTACCTCCTCATGCCCAAGTTCCAGGAGTGACAGGGCTGTGTCAGGGCTGTGTACATGTGACCACATTATAGTGACTCACACTATCAACCACAGAGTTGTCATACCTTTTTGGGGGCAGTGGGGTAGCCTAATGGTTAAAGCATTTGCTCATCTCGCTGAAGACCTGGTTCGAATCCCCACATGGGTACAATGTTTGGAGCCCATTCATGGTGTCCCTGGCCGTGATATTGCTGGAATATTGCTAAAAACGGCATAAAACCATACTCACTCACTGATATCATGTTTGGACTCAGATGGAATATTGCTGACTACAGCATGGAACTCAGTTAGTCACTCAGTATCAGCACATGGTTAACAATGTTCCAGCCATATGGCATCATAGTCAATACCAGTGTTCTTTGATACCTCTTGTTGAATAGGGTGACAGCTGACAACATTGAGTAATATTCATGCCTTTACTGAATTTGGTTGACCAATCATCCGTGATTAAATATCAACAAATCAAGAGACTCCCTCAGAACCCATAAATAAATTACTTTGAGTTTTTATCCCTACCTTCCAGCTGGAATTTGATGGTGGCATCCATATTCATGGGTTGAACTGTGATGACATGACTGAACCTCCCAACATCGGTCATCACGCGACATCGACCCGGGTGGGCGGCTTTGATCGCTGCGGCTTCTCCTGCTTGTTGATTGTTAACTTCCGCCATGGCAACGGGCGATGAAGATCTCTTAATGCCCTCAGAAGCCAGATTTGATCTAAGAACAAATAACATTCATGTTGTGATCCTGAGACATATGTAAATACATGCAGATATATCATGACATGTCAGCATATTATGAGAGTGAGTGAGTGAGTGAGTATGGTTTCATTAAAATAAAAAAAATATATTGGCTAGATTTGCCTGGCACTGATAAATGACATATATTTGAATATTTATATTTTTTCATACTCGTCAAAAGTTCACTGTTTAAAAGGGGAACAAAAATAGTTTTATATATAAATATGAACTTGGATGATCTACTGCACGGTATATGGGTCCACTTTTCACATCCTCGTCTGCCCCCGTGGATACGGTACATATGATACATGCATCGCTACGATTCTGCACTGACTGTGTTAACGTCTGCTGAAACCTAAAGTTCCCTTACCTTCTGTAGCGAAGATCAACCAAAGTTGCTGGTAAAAACAACACCCCCCTGTCTTATATTGAGGCACAATCGCAGTCGTTTATAAATAGATTTGTATCCTTGCCTGGATTTCCCGGTAGTGGTGCAAGAACTGCGCCGTGATGTATTTGGCTATTTATAGATCCGCGGTAAACTCTGGTGCAGTGTTGGGAATGGTTGATGAAAGGTACATAGTGAATTTTACCGTAAACCCAGTGTGGAGTTTGAAGCAGATGCATCTGAATAACGAGAGAGCACGGGGGACAGGTCAAGCTCCTTCCCAGCGCGTGACACCTTCGTTACACTCTCGTAATAGTATAGATCGAGAGCTCCGGGAACGTACTATCGCTGTGAGGAGCTTGGGGACATGTGCCCTAAGGGAGATAAACGCTGTAGATCATACTTGTCAAAAGAAGGTGGAGTGAAAATGGGAATGTCTGCACTGCCAAAGAACTTGTATGGAAGTTTGGAAAAGTAATTAAGCAGTGGTTTCCAAAAGTCCAGTTTTTTGTAGCGTTTAATCTTCTAGGTTAGTCATTATAGAAAAGTAGGTCTGCATTATTCGGAAATAATGGACGACAGGGCAGGAGACACTAGACTTGCACAAGTCTCTAAGGCAAAAATTATTAGTTTTAGTCATAATTTCTTGATTATATGAATAATGAGAACAAGTTGTCCCTAAGGGAGACTGGAGTCCTTAGATGTACTGTCCTCATATCTAGACTTGCCTATTAAGAGGATAGAATTACTACACATCCATGGACTTTTCTTTCAGTACAGCCTTGGAGCAAGGCTAAACAGAAACCAACAGGCTACACTGTATTAATCTAATTAAAGAACATGTGTTTGGTAAACAGAACACCCCAGAGTTCCTTTATGAAAAGCGTAGCTGGGTTGTGGCACTATTAGAACTGATGCTTTCTCTGATAAAAGAATTTAGGACATAGTGTGTGAAAATATGACCAGCAAAATACAGTGTTAATGTTTCCAATCAATTATACATAGTTAGCTGACCCTTCCAAAACGTTTGTCCTATCATGACATGTAATGAATCATATTTCAATTAGAATTAAAACATATTCATGTTACTCTTGGTGTTTTGGTGAGGATTTAATTTTTAATATTTTCACTAGAAAGTTACAAATCTATAGAAGTACATTCCCACACAAACACTACCAGCAGGAACCACCCCTCCCTGATATAAATGACGGAACCTTACACATGCATCCTTACATATGAATCATCCTCAGGCCCTCAAAATGAAGCATATTAACATCTAAAACAAATCAATATATGGTCTCTGATAAGCTGAATTATTGTCGGTGGTTTTACATTTTGTGAAATTTTTTGAAGCCTGTTTGCCTTGATAATGTCCACAAATGATGTCTGTTCTATAAACAATAAATATCATGCTTAGATAAATGCACTTGATATCATTTGACGTGGCACTAGTATGCTCCATTCATCCATCAATTCTCAGGTTGTCAGAAGCCGTCATAAAATCGTTACTAAATGAAGAGACATAAAATAGTGAAATTTCTCCATGGGACTCACTGATGTCAAATGAGGAAATGAGTTTGTAACTTTTCCAAATGAATCCTGTGAACTCCATTCTAAAGTTTAAGTGATTACAAATATAATATTGTGAAATAGTCATTAATTTTGAACATAGCATTCACACATTGGAGATGAGTCCAGCATAGTCTGATAAGTATTACATTCATCAGTGTTAATACTTTGGGGAAATTTTCTTCAGCTTTAATTGAGAAGTCTGTCTGTCCAGAAAGATAGTCTTCTAAGCTAGCTCTTGATAAAGGGTAGGTAGACTAAAACCATCAGCCTCGGAGGATGAGGTCCACTGGTGATGCAGACCTTCCCTTCTCGGTCCGTCAGCCTCGGACATTCCCCTACTCATTGTGCCCAGACTCGTCCTCGGTCTGTCAGCCTCGGCCATTCCCCTCCACATTGTGCCCAGACTCGTCCTCGGTCCGTCAGCCTCGGACATTCCCCTACTCATTGTGCCCAGACTCGTCCTCGGTCCGTCAGCCTCGGCCATTCCCCTCCACATTGTGCCCAGACTCGTCCTCGGTCCGTCAGCCTCGGACATTCCCCTACTCATTGTGCCCAGACTCGTCCTCGGTCCGTCAGCCTCGGACATTCCCCTCCACATTGTGCCCAGACTCGTCCTCGGTCCGTCAGCCTCGGACATTCCCCTACTCATTGTGCCCAGACTCGTCCTCGGTCCGTCAGCCTCGGACATTCCCCTACTCATTGTGCCCAGACTCGTCCTTCTCGGTCCGTCAGACTCGGACATTCCCCTCCACATTGTGCCCAGACTCGTCCTCGGTCCGTCAGCCTCGGCCATTCCCCTCCACATTGTGCCCAGACTCGTCCTCGGTCCGTCAGCCTCGGACATTCCCCTCCACATTGTGCCCAGACTCGTCCTTCTCGGTCCGTCAGCCTCGGCCATTCCCCTCCACATTGTGCCCAGACTCGTCCTCGGTCCGTCAGCCTCGGACATTCCCCTACTCATTGTGCCCAGACTTGTCCTTCTCGGTCCGTCAGCCTCGGACATTCCCCTCCACATTGTGCCCAGACCCGTCCTTCTCGGTCCGTCAGCCTCGGACATTCCCCTCCACATTGTGCCCAGACTTGTCCTTCTCGGTCCGTCAGCCTCGGACATTCCCCTACTCATTGTGCCCAGACTCGTCCTCGGTCCGTCAGCCTCGGACATTCCCCTCCACATTGTGCCCAGACTTGTCCTTCTCGGTCCGTCAGCCTCGGACATTCCCCTCCACATTGTGCCCAGACTCGTCCTCGGTCCGTCAGCCTCGGACATTCCCCTCCACATTGTGCCCAGACTTGTCCTTCTCTGTCCGTCAGCCTCGGACATTCCCCTACTCATTGTGCCCAGACTCGTCCTCGGTCCGTCAGCCTCGGACATTCCCCTCCACATTGTGCCCAGACTCGTCCTCGGTCCGTCAGCCTCGGACATTCCCCTCCACATTGTGCCCAGACTCGTCCTCGGTCCGTCAGCCTCGGACATTCCCCTCCACATTGTGCCCAGACTCGTCCTCGGTCCGTCAGCCTCAGACATTCCCCTCCACATTGTGCCCAGACTCGTCCTCGGTCCGTCAGCCTCGGACATTCCCCTCCACATTGTGCCCAGACTCGTCCTCGGTCCGTCAGCCTCAGACATTCCCCTGCACATTGTGCCCAGACTCGTCCTCGGTCCGTCAGCCTCGGACATTCCCCTCCACATTGTGCCCAGACTCGTCCTTCTCGGTCCGTCAGCCTCAGACATTCCCCTCCACATTGTGCCCAGACTCGTCCTCGGTCCGTCAGCCTCAGACATTCCCCTGCACATTGTGCCCAGACTCGTCCTCGGTCCGTCAGCCTCGGACATTCCCCTCCACATTGTGCCCAGACTCGTCCTTCTCGGTCCGTCAGACTCGGACATTCCCCTCCACATTGTGCCCAGACTCGTCCTTCTCGGTCCGTCAGCCTCGGACATTCCCCTCCACATTGTGCCCAGACTTGTCCTTCTCGGTCCGTCAGCCTCGGACATTCCCCTCCACATTGTGCCCAGACTCGTCCTTCTCGGTCCGTCAGCCTCGGACATTCCCCTCCACATTGTGCCCAGACTCGTCCTTCTCGGTCCGTCAGCCTCGGACATTCCCCTCCACATTGTGCCCAGACTCGTCCTCGGTCCGTCAGCCTCAGACATTCCCCTCCACATTGTGCCCAGACTCGTCCTCGGTCCGTCAGCCTCGGACATTCCCCTCCACATTGTGCCCAGACTCGTCCTTCTCGGTCCGTCAGACTCGGACATTCCCCTCCACATTGTGCCCAGACTCGTCCTTCTCGGTCCGTCAGCCTCGGACATTCCCCTCCACATTGTGCCCAGACTCGTCCTCGGTCCGTCAGCCTCAGACATTCCCCCCACATTGTGCCCAGACTCGTCCTCGGTCCGTCAGCCTCGGACATTCCCCTCCACATTGTGCCCAGACTCGTCCTTCTCGGTCCGTCAGACTCGGACATTCCCCTCCACATTGTGCCCAGACTCGTCCTTCTCGGTCCGTCAGCCTCAGACATTCCCCTCCACATTGTGCCCAGACTCGTCCTTCTCGGTCCGTCAGCCTCGGACATTCCCCTCCACATTGTGCCCAGACTTGTCCTTCTCGGTCCGTCAGCCTCGGACATTCCCCTCCACATTGTGCCCAGACTCGTCCTTCTCGGTCCGTCAGCCTCGGACATTCCCCTACTCATTGTGCCCAGACTCGTCCTCGGTCCGTCAGCCTCAGACATTCCCCTCCACATTGTGCCCAGACTTGTCCTTCTCGGTCCGTCAGACTCGGACATTCCCCTCCACATTGTGCCCAGACTTGTCCTTCTCGGTCCGTCAGCCTCGGACATTCCCCTCCACATTGTGCCCAGACTCGTCCTTCTCGGTCCGTCAGCCTCGGACATTCCCCTCCACATTGTGCCCAGACCCGTCCTTCTCGGTCCGTCAGCCTCGGACATTCCCCTCCACATTGTGCCCAGACTCGTCCTTCTCGGTCCGTCAGACTCGGACATTCCCCTCCACATTGTGCCCAGACCCGTCCTTCTCGGTCCGTCAGCCTCAGACATTCCCCTCCACATTGTGCCCAGACTCGTCCTTCTCGGTCCGTCAGCCTCGGACATTCCCCTACTCATTGTGCCCAGACTCGTCCTCGGTCCGTCAGCCTCGGACATTCCCCTCCACATTGTGCCCAGACTCGTCCTCGGTCCGTCAGCCTCGGACATTCCCCTCCACATTGTGCCCAGACTCGTCCTCGGTCCGTCAGCCTCGGACATTCCCCTCCACATTGTGCCCAGACCCGTCCTCGGTCCGTCAGCCTCGGACATTCCCCTCCACATTGTGCCCAGACTCGTCCTCGGTCCGTCAGCCTCGGACATTCCCCTCCACATTGTGCCCAGACTCGTCCTCGGTCCGTCAGCCTCGGACATTCCCCTCCACATTGTGCCCAGACCCGTCCTTCTCGGTCCGTCAGCCTCGGACATTCCCCTCCACATTGTGCCCAGACTTGTCCTCGGTCCGTCAGCCTCAGACATTCCCCTCCACATTGTGCCCAGACTCGTCCTCGGTCCGTCAGCCTCGGACATTCCCCTCCACATTGTGCCCAGACTCGTCCTCGGTCCATCAGCCTCGGACATTCCCCTCCACATTGTGCCCAGACTCGTCCTCGGTCCGTCAGCCTCGGACATTCCCCTCCACATTGTGCCCAGACCCGTCCTTCTCGGTCCGTCAGCCTCGGACATTCCCCTCCACATTGTGCCCAGACTTGTCCTCGGTCCGTCAGCCTCAGACATTCCCCTCCACATTGTGCCCAGACTCGTCCTTCTCGGTCCGTCAGCCTCAGACATTCCCCTCCACATTGTGCCCAGACTCGTCCTTCTCGGTCCGTCAGCCTCGGAAATTCCCCTCCACATTGTGCCCAGACTCGTCCTTCTCGGTCCGTCAGCCTCAGACATTCCCCTCCACATTGTGCCCAGACTCGTCCTCGGTCCGTCAGCCTCGGACATTCCCCTCCACATTGTGCCCAGACTCGTCCTTCTCGGTCCGTCAGCCTCGGACATTCCCCTCCACATTGTGCCCAGACCCGTCCTTCTCGGTCCGTCAGCCTCGGACATTCCCCTCCACATTGTGCCCAGACTCGTCCTCGGTCCGTCAGCCTCGGACATTCCCCTCCACATTGTGCCCAGACTTGTCCTCGGTCCGTCAGCCTCAGACATTCCCCTCCACATTGTGCCCAGACTCGTCCTCGGTCCGTCAGCCTCGGACATTCCCCTCCACATTGTGCCCAGACTCGTCCTTCTCGGTCCGTCAGACTCGGACATTCCCCTCCACATTGTGCCCAGACCCGTCCTTCTCGGTCCGTCAGCCTCGGACATTCCCCTCCACATTGTGCCCAGACTCGTCCTCGGTCCGTCAGCCTCGGACATTCCCCTCCACATTGTGCCCAGACTTGTCCTTCTCGGTCCGTCAGCCTCGGACATTCCCCTCCACATTGTGCCCAGACCCGTCCTTCTCGGTCCGTCAGCCTCGGACATTCCCCTCCACATTGTGCCCAGACTCGTCCTCGGTCCGTCAGCCTCGGACATTCCCCTCCACATTGTGCCCAGACTTGTCCTTCTCGGTCCGTAAGACTCGGACATTCCCCTACTCATTGTGCCCAGACTCGTCGAAATAAAAACATCAATGTCTATTGCGCATCGAAGTATTTTTCCAACCAAGACGTAGAGGAACAAGAATGAATCTGTCCAATGCTACAGCAAATGAAGGAAAACAATGCAAATATCATAACTACAACCTACCAAATTTATGTGTATAATTTTAGGCAGCTTCCTTGTTTGAGGAATGTATCCGTGAATATGCACACAAAGGAACAATATCCCCCATGTCTGCAGCTGTACAAAGAAACTTATTTGATGTCACATGTCTCTGTAACAATCAAATTTTTGAAATATATATATCATTTCGGGATGTTATAACCCGTGTTCGTTTCTCAACTGATCACTTAGATTGTTTCAGGTGTTTCACATAGGTGTCAAGTCTAAAAGGTCGGCTGTGAAAGCCCACATGACAACTATTTTCATAATGTCCACGGTTCCTAAAAAAATCCATTGAGTCAATCAACATATTATTGCTTAACCCTTTGAACAAAGTATGTTGTTTTAACATCGGCACTTCATGCCATGATATGAGTGTATTCCCTTTGTTTTAGTAAACCAAGACATGTAAACACTTACTTTTGACATATCCACTGTGCAAGATAACAGTGATTAATCAATCAACGTATTTTCTGTTAATCCTTTGATGACTAGGAACACACATTTCACCTCACTTCAAACCTGGGTTTAGATTGAATAATTATCCCAGACACAAGAAATGCCAAATGGGATCCTGTCAGGTAATCTAAGTGGTGCTGCCACTAATTATACGGGGCGGTCGGGTAGCCTAGTGGTTAAAGCGTTCGCTCGTCACGCAAAAGACCCGGGTTCGATTCCCGACATGGGTACAAAGTGTGAAGCCCATTTCTGGTGTCCCCCGCCGTGATATTGCTGCAATATTGCTAAAAGCGGCGTAAAACCATACTCACTCACTCAGTCACTAATTATACCTGTAATAAATTCATTAACTGAGCATCGAGTGAATGACGACAAATACACAGGTGTAAGGTTATACCAGAAAACGTGGATGACAACAAGGGAGTAGTAATCGTATTATCAACGCAATCCGAAATCCGAAAATGCTTTCACTGCATGGATACTTTTTATTATTATTAAACTATAAAAATCAGGGGTATTTCCAAATGACGACATCCGATGAGCTCTGCCGTTCTTTTCGTCTGTTTGTTTGTTTAGGCTGAAGAAATTAATTAACGTGCGCCCTTTGTTGAAATCATCATAGATCATGGGTAATCAATCAGTGTTCAAAAATGTGTAAAACAAATATTGCCTCCAAGTTTATTTTGCTGTCCATGCAGAAGGTAGCCCAGTCTCTGGTCACGCTCAGTTGCGTTGCGTATCATCTGGGTACTCACAGGGAAAAAACAATAACAAAGCAACAACCAGTCCCGGGGAATGGCTTTTGATCAGTGCCCCTTTAAGTTGCATATTGCTGACACCTTATGCCTTCATTTTTGTCTTAAACTTGATATTTACTTTTACTAGTATAAAAATAAATAATAATTACTGATGGACTGGATGTTGGTTGTGGGACTTCTTATCAGAAAGAGTCTTTGAAGTGTCCATGCTCAGGAACACACCCCTGTGAGGTCACACCCATTAGCCAGACTCCTAGCCTTGCTCCGAGGCTGTACTGAAAGATAAGTCCATGGACGTGTAGTAATTCTATCCTCCTAATAGGTGAAGTCTAGACATGTGGACAGTACAGGGACAACTTGTTCTTATTATTTACATAAACTAGAAATTAAGATTTAAACTAATAATTCTTGCCTCAGAGACTTGTGCAAGTCTACCAGACTCCCAGAGGGACCGTCTCTACTCTATATGAAGTGCCTGAAACGTATTTGTTAATGTGATTTAATGAATGACCATACAAAAATAAAATATGAAACTTGAGACATAAACTCATCATAAGCCAACTCAGCACAAATCTCATTTGTGATAAATGGTGGTGCAGAATTTGAGAGTTGATGCAGCATTTGCCTTCAATAGCTTTACTACTACTGCAGCCTGAGCCCCCCCCCGAGATTGATGGAGGGGACAGATACATGCAGTGGGAGGACGAAGAGCTGGCCTACAGAGCTGTGGTACTACAGGCTCCACTCCAGGTAGACTTGCACAAGTCTCTAAAGCAATAATTATCAGCTTAAATCTTAATTTCTAGTTTATGTAAATCATAAGAACAAGTTGTCCCTGTAAGAGACTGGAGTCCTCAGACTATCCACATATCTAGACTTGCCTATTAGGAGGATAGAATCCATGGACCTTTCTTTTAGTACAGACTTGGAGCAAGGCTACCCTCGAGGTGAAGCATGGGGCCTAGTCCTGCACCAAAACTTCGGAATGTATGTACTGGTATTTTATGAAAACCAATCTAGATTTATATAAAAGCAAGTCTAGCCAGCTCTATTCCATGATGGTGGCATATATGTATTTTGTTAAAAACAAAACCAATCTTAAGATTTATTTAAATGCAAGTCTGGCCAGCTCTATTCCACCTGACATGCCTGAAATGAATTCCATGAAATCAGTATCAGGAAAATTATTTTGTAATTTTAGAGGAGAGAAATGTACAGTAAACTACGTTTTTTACAAACACGCTTATAACGAACTGACGGATATAACGAACTTATTTTTACTCTTGACCATTTGTTGTATATATGCTGTATGTAAGCTTACTAAGAAACTATGGTTATTATGAACTACAATTAGTCCCCTCGAGTTTGGTATAACCGTAGTCTGTTGTATTGTGTAATATAAGATTTCATACACTATATGTTCATCTACAAAGGACCATGTAACTAGATTCTATACTAACACACTCCAGATGAGGACTTGTCTGCAAGTTTGTCAGTATGGTCTGTAAGTTACATGGTTCTCAGTGTTCCCGTTTACCAGTAATAAACATTTTTTTACCGCTAAAATTAGGACTGGACCAGTAATTCATGTGACTGCCAGTCTCTGTGGACCGGCAAATAAAGTACCTTAAAAGATTTTGCTGAGGAACAAAATATCTGTGATAATCAAAAAAGTATATATTTTGAATGAAGTCAGCTTCTATTTGATCATCAGAGTTTGCCGTTGTCTACTTTTAGAGCAAGAAAATAACATTTTGCTTTGAGGTTAGATATCTATATTTAGAGAATTAAGCTCAAACCAAAATGGAGGTTGAAAATAATGTGGAAAGAATTGAAATCAGGTAAATTTCATAGGTTTTTGATGTCTCCAAATGTAGACTGACAAAACTTGGAGGGGACTGGTAATTTGTAGAGTTGTGAGTGCGCTGGGGCTGGGGCTGGGGCTGCAGTATCATGTGCTGGCAGGAACATTGGGTCGGCAGGAACACTGGGGCTGCAGTATCATGTGCTGGCAGGAACATTGGGTCGGCAGGAACACTGGGGCTGCAGTATCATGTGCTGGCAGGAACATTGGGTCCTGTGGGTGAGGTGATCATTTCTACACAACACTGGACTGCTGCATCCAGACGAGGGGTCTACTGGTCTGGGGTTCAAATCCTTTGTTGTTTTGATCATGATCCTTGGTCTGTCTGCACCCAACCATGTTGTTTAATGCTGCACTCAGCAATAGTCCAGCTCTATGATGGCGGTCTGTGAATCGTTCCAGTGATTGACATCATGAGCATCATTTTATGCACTTGAGGTACGATGACATGCTCCAAGACAGCGAGCCAGACCACCCAATCCCTACAGGTTCCTCCTATGACAATCTTGGGTTGCTGAAGACCAATTCTTAGTTAGTTCTGAAGTATTTTAAAACTAAAGAAAATGAAAATTTTGAAAGCAACATTTTGACAGTCACTTGGACTTTTCACAGCAGTGCTTTAGCTCTTAAGTATTAAAACAGAAGAGAAATAAAAGTAAGTGTCTTGTTCCTCAATACACACCTGCCAGTGAGACTTTCCAGCAGGGAGCTATCATTGGTACATGTGTCTGTTCCTCAATACACGCCTGCCAGTGAGACTTTCCAACAGGGAGCTATCATTGGTACATGTGTCTGTTCCTCAATACACGCCTGCCAGTGAGACTTTCCAACAGGGAGCTATCATTGGTACATGTGTCTGTTCCTCAATACACGCCTGCCAGTGAGACTTTCCAGCAGGGAGCTATCATTGGTACATGTGTCTGTTCCTTAATACACACCTGTCAGTGAGACTTTCCTACAGGGAGCTATCATTGGTACATGTGTCTGTTTAGTTCCTGGAGCGTAACTCAAACTGTGTTCAGTATTTCCCCAGGAAACGTTTCCCATATATATCAATCAACCGTATGGTGAAATGTGACATTGGCTATTTTGGGATTGTTAAAAAATGTGTTTTCCATTTTACTGTATTTCTTCATGAAACTTCGCACACAATCTGGAATAGAAGTCTTGTTCTTATTTGAATATATTTGGGGGAAAATTTCCCACTGCTTCATTTTCTGTCGACCATCCCATCAATTCGTCGGAAGTAAACAACTCGGTGAAAACTGGTTCTCATATATTCATGTAAAGCAAATAAGTAATAATATAGCAAACATACTGATATTTGTAGCATCTGTTTCTTTGACTATTAGGTTGTCAGGCCACACTCGGTAATATTCCAGCTATATGATGGCGGTCTGTAAATAATCGAGTGTGGATCAGACAATCCAGTGACTGATATCATGAGCATTGATCTGCACGATGACATGCATCAACCAAGTCAGCGAGCCTGAAGATACACATTTGCAAGTAATTTTATGAAAGAAATAATATCACTAAAATTCTGTCTCTCCCGACATCTTTACATAAAATTACTGTGAGGATTACAGGGGATAAAGTTTAACTTTACCAACTGGCTGTACAGTTTGCTGGAGAAACTTTGTGACATGCCTACAGTATAGTTCCACCAGGCACCATGGTCACACTATCAGACATCCCTACAGTATAGTTCCGTCAGACATGCCTACAGTATAGTTCCACCAGACACATGGTCACACTGTCAGACATGCCTACAGTATAGTTCCACCAGACAACCATGGTCTCACTGTCAGACATGCCTACAGTATAGTTCCACCAGACATCATGGTCACACTGTCAGACATGCCTACAGTATAGTTCCACCAGACAACCATGGTCACACTGTCAGACATGCCTACAGTATAGTTCCACCAGACAACCATGGTCTCACTGTCAGACATGCCTACAGTATAGTTCCACCAGACATCATGGTCTCACTGTCAGACATGCCTACAGTATAGTTCCACCAGACAACCATGGTCACACTGTCAGACATGCCTACAGTATAGTTCCACCAGACACATTGTCACACTGTCAGACATCCCTACAGTATAGTTACACCAGACACATGGTCACACTGTCAGACATGCCTACAGTATAGTTCCACCAGACACCATGGTCACACTGTCAGACATCCCTACAGTATAGTTCCACCAGACACATGGTCACACTGTCAGACATCCCTACAGTATAGTTCCACCAGACAACCATGGTCTCACTGTCAGACATGCCTACAGTAAAGTTCCACCAGACACATGGTCACACTGTCAGACATGCCTACAGTATAGTTCCACCAGACAACCATGGTCTCACTGTCAGACATGCCTACAGTATAGTTCCACCAGACATCATGGTCACACTGTCAGACATGCCTACAGTATAGTTCCACCAGACAACCATGGTCACACTGTCAGACATGCCTACAGTATAGTTCCACCAGACAACCATGGTCTCACTGTCAGACATGCCTACAGTATAGTTCCACCAGACATCATGGTCTCACTGTCAGACATGCCTACAGTATAGTTCCACCAGACAACCATGGTCACACTGTCAGACATGCCTACAGTATAGTTCCACCAGACACATTGTCACACTGTCAGACATCCCTACAGTATAGTTACACCAGACACATGGTCACACTGTCAGACATGCCTACAGTATAGTTCCACCAGACACCATGGTCACACTGTCAGACATCCCTACAGTATAGTTCCACCAGACACATGGTCACACTGTCAGACATCCCTACAGTATAGTTCCACCAGACACATGGTCACACTGTCAGACATCCCTACAGTATAGTTCCACCAGACACCATGGTCACACTGTGAGTCATCCCTACAGTATAGTTCCACCAGACACCATGGTCACACTGTCAGACATGCCTACAGTATAGTTCCACCAGACACATGGTCACACTGTCAGACATGCCTACAGTATAGTTCCACCAGTCTGGTATAGTCTGGTATATTGTCCTGGTGATGAAAGGTGGATAGTGGTGTATTTTCCTGGTGATGAGAGGGGGATAGTGGTATATTGCCCTGGTGATGAGGAGAGATAGGGATAGTGGTATGTTGCCCTGGTGATGAGGAGAGAGAGGGATAGTGGTATATTGCCCCAGTGATGAGGAGAGAAACTGGTATATTGCCCAGGTGATGAGAGAGGTGGATAGGTCTATATTGCCTTGGTAACATGAGAGAGGGGGATAGTGGTATATTGCCTTGGTAACAGGAGAGAGGGGGATAGTGGTATATTGCCTTGGTAACAGGAGAGAGGGGGGTAGTGGTATATTGCCCTGGTGATGAGAGAGAGGGATAGTGATATATTGCCCTGGTGATGCAAGTGAGGGATAGCGGTATATTACCTTAGTGATGAGTAGATAGACATTTGGGCATATTTTCCTGATGATGAGGAGAGAGGGGGGATAATGGTATATTGCCATGGTGATGAGGAGAGAGAAATTGATAGCGGTATATTGCCCTAGTTATCAGAGAGAGGGAGATAGTGGTATATTGCCCTGGTGATGCAAGAGGGGGATAGTGGTAAGTTACCTTGGTGATTAGGAGAGTGGGGGATAGTGGTACATTGTCCTGGTATCAGGAGAGAGAGGGATAGTGGCATATTGATTGCCCTGGTGATGAGGAGAGGGAGATAGTGGTATATTGCCCTGGTGATGAGAGAGAGAGGGATAGTGGTATATTGCCCTGGTAACAGGAGAGAGAGGGAAAAGTGGTATATTGCCCTGGTGATGAGGAGAGAGAGGGATAGTTGCATATTGCCCTGGTAACAGGAGAGAGAGGGATAGTGGTATATTGCACTCGTGATGAGAGAGAGGGGGATAGTGGTATATTGCCCTGGTAACAGGAGAGAGAGGGATAGTGGTATATTGCACTGGTGTTGAGAGAGAGGGGGATAGTGGTATATTGCCCTGGTAACAGGAGAGAGGGGGATAGTGGTATATTGCACTGTGATGAGGAGAGAGGGGGATAGTGGTATATTGCCCTGGTGACAGGAGAGAGGGGGATAGTGGTATATTGCACTGTGATGAGGAGAGAGGGGGATAGTGGTATATTGCCCTGGTGACAGGAGAGAGGGGGATAGTGGTATATTGCACTGTGATGAGGAGAGAGGGGGATAGTGGTATATTGCCCTGGTGACAGGAGAGAGGGGGATAGTGGTATATTGCACTGTGATGAGGAGAGAGGGGGATAGTGGTATATTGCCCTGGTGACAGGAGAGAGGGGGATAGTGGTATATTGCACTGTGATGAGGAGAGAGGGGGATAGTGGTATATTGCACTGGTGATGGGAGAGATGAAACTGGTTTATAGCACGGAAAATGTGTTCGACAGATGGCTGGGCTCATAGACGCTCTTCAAGATGATCATGTTTCAGAGAATGCTGTGGACTGAAATGTGAGGCTTTCTCCAACTAGGGTCTTCAGGATGTCCACACAGGATCAGTGTTTATAACTTCGAAACAGAATGGAGGAAGGCTAGCAGCAATTAGTGCAATGCTTTGTTGGTAGCCATGTGTGAAATAAACTGTATTTGGTGTGTGTCAGACCATGAAATATGTTTGCAGTGCCTGCTGAACCATAGGTGTCTGTCTCCAGGCCACATCACTGCCGCATGCAGGTAGACTTGCACAAGTCTCTAAGACAAAGATTATTAGTTTAAATCATAATTTCTAGATTATGTAAATAGTAATAACAAGCTGTCCCTATAAGAGACTGGAGCCCTTACTGTCCGCATATCTAGACTTGCCTATTATAAGGTTACAATTACCATACACCCATGGACTTACCGGTATCATTCAGTACAGCCTTGGAGCAAGGCTACATGCAGGGGTCTTTCAAGGGACTTTTTAACCCACTCCAAGTCAGGCTACAAATTGTGACTAGCCACCTGTGTCCACGGCATTGTCTCTGTGTGGGGTAATGATTAACTACTAGATTGCAAAACATTGTAAAATTGGCAGAGTGGATGTTTAAAACTCACTTAAGCGTAGCCCTAGCCTTTGCTCCAAGCCTGTACTGAAAGAAAAGTCCATGGATGTGTAGGAATTATCTCCTAATAGATATGTGGATAATCTAAGGACTCCAGTCTCTTAGGGACAAGTTGTTCTTATTATTAACATAATTTAGAAATTATGATTTAAACTAATAAGTATTGACTTAGAGACTTGTGCAAGTCTAGAGTAGTCCCTATATGTAATAAGGAGTTGGCAGCAGTCGGGTTAATTGTAGGCACTGTCACTTGGGCAACCAATACCGGCGCCACTGGTAGACTAGTACGTAGTGCTAGGTAATAGGTAACGGTATTTGTTTGGCTAAAGAGCCAGAAGTGATATTAAGGAGAATAAATGAAAATATTCCATCTTTCTGTCTCTCTTTCTATCAGGTATGTCTTGCTATAACCCTGCTGTAACCTCACTGTAACCTTGCTATAACCTCATTGTAACCTCACTGTAGCCTCAGTGTAACCATGCTGTAACCTTACTGTAAGCCCACTGTAACCATGCTGTAACCCCACTGTAACCATGCTGTAACCTTACTGTAAGCCCACTGTAACCTTACTGTAACCCCACTGTAACCTCACTGTAACCTTACTGTAAGCCCACTGTAACCTTACTGTAACCCCACTGTAACCATGCTGTAACCTTACTGTAAGCCTACTGTAACCATTCTGTAACCTTACTGTAAGCCCACTGTAACCCCACTGTAACCATGCTGTAACCTTACTGTAAGCCCACTGTAACCTTACTGTAAGCCCACTGTAACCTTACTGTAAGCCCACTGTAACCTTACTGTAACCCCACTGTAACCTCACTGTAACCTTACTGTAAGCCCACTGTAACCTTACTGTAACCCCACTGTAACCATGCTGTAACCTTACTGTAAGCCTACTGTAACCATGCTGTAACCCCACTGTAACCATGCTGTAACCTTACTGTAAGCCCACTGTAACCCCACTGTAACCATGCTGTAACCTTACTGTAACCCCACTGTAACCATGCTGTAACCTTACTGTAAGCCCACTGTAACCATGCTGTAACCTTACTGTAAGCCCACTGTAACCATGATGTAACCTCACTGTAACCATGCTGTAACCTCACTGTAAGCCCACTGTAACCTTACTGTAACCCCACTGTAACCATGCTGTAACCTTACTGTAAGCCCACTGTAACCTTACTGTAACCCCACTGTAACCATGCTGTAACCTTACTGTAAGCCCACTGTAACCCCACTGTAACCCCACTGTAACCATGCTGTAACCCCACTGTAACCTTACTGTAACCATGCTGTAACCTTACTGTAACCCCACTGTAACCATGCTGTAACCTTACTGTAACCCAACTGTAACCATGCTGTAACCTTACTGTAACCATGCTGTAACCTTACTGTTACCCCACTGTAACCATGCTGTAACCCCACTGTAACCATGCTGTAACCTTACTGTAACCATGCTGTAACCTTACTGTAACCATGCTGTAACCTTACTGTAACCATGCTGTAACCCCACTGTAACCATGCTGTAACCTTACTGTAACCCCACTGTAACCATGCTGTAACCTTACTGTAACCATGCTGTAACCTTACTGTAACCCCACTGTAACCATGCTGTAACCCCACTGTAACCTTACTGTAACCTTACTGTAACCATGTTGTAACCTTACTGTAAGCCCACTGTAACCATGCTGTAACCTTACTGTAACCCCACTGTAACCCCACTGTAACCATGCTGTAACCCCACTGTAACCTTACTGTAACCATGCTGTAACCTCGCTGTAACCCCACTGTAACCCCACTGTAACCATGCTGTAACCCCACTGTAACCCCACTGTAACCATGCTGTATCCCCACTGTAACCCCACTGTAACCATGCTGTAACCTCACTAACCCCACTTTAAACATGCTGTAACCTCACTGTAACCCCACTGTAAACATGCTGTAACCCCACTGTAACCCCACTGTAACCATGCTGTAACCTCACTGTAACCCCACTGTAACCATGCTGTAACCTCACTGTAATCCTACTGTAAGCTGACTCTAACCTCACTGTAACTTCACTGAAACCTTAGTGTAACCCCACTGTAACCTGGCTGTAACCTTGCTGTAACATCCCTGTAACCCCATTGTAACCATGCTGTAACGTTACTGTAAACCCACTGTAACCTGGCTGTAACCTTGCTGTAACATCCCTGTAACCCCATTGTAACCATGCTGTAACCGCACTGTAACCATGCTGTAACCTTACTGTAAGCCCACTGTAACCATGCTGTAACCTCATTGTAACCTCACTGTAGCCTCAGTGTAACCATGCTGTAACCTTACTGTAATCCCACTGTAACCATGCTGTAACCTCACTGTAAGCCCACTGTAACCTTACTGTAAGCCCACTGTAACCTTACTGTAACCCCACTGTAACCATGCTGTAACCCCACTGTAACCCCACTGTAACCATGCTGTAACCTTACTGTAAGCCCACTGTAACCTTACTGTAACCCCACTGTAACCATGCTGTAACCTTACTGTAAGCCCACTGTAACCTTACTGTAACCCCACTGTAACCCCACTGTAACCATGCTGTAACCTCACTGTAACCTCACTGTAACCTCACTGTAACCTTACTGTAACCTCACTGTAACCATGCTGTAACCCCACTGTAACCATGCTGTAACCTCGCTGTAACCTCACTGTAACCATGCTGTAACCTTACTGTAACCCCACTGTAACCATGCTGTAACCTTACTGTAACCCCACTGTAACCCCACTGTAACCATGCTGTAACCTTACTGTAACCCCACTGTGACCATGCTGTAACCTTACTGTAACCCCACTGTAACCTTACTGTAACCCCACTGTAACCTTACTGTAACCCCACTGTAACCATGCTGTAACCTTACTGTAACCCCACTGTAACCATGCTGTAACCTTACTGTAACCCCACTGTAACCATACTGTAACCATGCTGTAACCCCACTGTAACCCCACTGTAACCTTACTGTAACCCCACTGTAACCCCACTGAAAACCTTACTGTAACCCCACTGTAACCATGCTGTAACCTTACTGTAACCCCACTGTAACCCCACTGTAACCATGCTGTAACCTTACTGTAAGCCCACTGTAACCATGCTGTAACCTTACTGTAACCCCACTGTAACCATGCTGTAACCTTACTGTAAGCCCACTGTAACCTTACTGTAACCCCACTGTAACCCCACTGTAACCATGCTGTAACCTCACTGTAACCTCACTGTAACCATGCTGTAACCTCACTGTAACCTCACTGTAACCATGCTGTAACCCCACTGTAACCCCACTGTAACCATGCTGTAACCTCACTGTAACCTCACTGTAACCATGCTGTAACCTTACTGTAACCCCACTGTAACCATGCTGTAACCTTACTGTAACCCCACTGTAACCATGCTGTAACCTTACTGTAACCCCACTGTGACCATGCTGTAACCTTACTGTAACCCCACTGTAACCTTACTGTAACCCCACTGTAACCTTACTGTAACCCCACTGTAACCATGCTGTAACCTTACTGTAACCCCACTGTAACCATGCTGTAACCTTACTGTAACCCCACTGTAACCATGCTGTAACCTTACTGTAACCCCACTGTAACCATACTGTAACCATGCTGTAACCCCACTGTAACCCCACTGTAACCTTACTGTAACCCCACTGTAACCCCACTGTAACCTTACTGTAACCCCACTGTAACCATGCTGTAACCTTACTGTAACCCCACTGTAACCATGCTGTAACCTTACTGTAAGCCCACTGTAACCATGCTGTAACCTTACTGTAACCCCACTGTAACCCCACTGAAAACCTTACTGTAACCTCACTGTAACCATGCTGTAACCTTACTGTAAGCCCACTGTAACCATGCTGTAACCTTACTGTAACCCCACTGTAACCATGCTGTAACCTTACTGTAACCCCACTGTAACCTTACTGTAACCCCACTGTAACCATGCTGTAACCTTACTGTAACCCCACTGTAACCATGCTGTAACCTTACTGTAACCCCACTGTAACCATACTGTAACCATGCTGTAACCCCACTGTAACCTTACTGTAACCCCACTGTAACCTTACTGTAACCCCACTGTAACCATGCTGTAACCCACTGTAACCTTACTGTAACCATGCTGTAACCTTACTGTAACCCCACTGTAACAATGCTGTAACCTCACTGTAACCCCACTGTAACCATGCTGTAACCCCACTGTAACCATGCTGTAACCTCACTGTAACCATGCTGTAACCTCACTGTAACCCCACTGTAAACATGCTGTAACCCCACTGTAACCCCACTGTAACCATGCTGTAACCTCACTGTAATCCTACTGTAAGCTGACTCTAACCTCACTGTAGCTTCACTGTAACCTTACTGTAACCCCACTGTAACCTGGCTGTAACCTTGCTGTAACATCCCTGTAACCCCATTGTAACCATGCTGTAACCTTACTGTAAACCCACTGTAACCTGGCTGTAACCTTGCTGTAACATCCCTGTAACCCCATTGTAACCATGCTGTAACGTTACTGTAAACCCACTGTAACCTGGCTGTAACCTTGCTGTAACATCCCTGTAACCCCATTGTAACCATGCTGTAACCTTACTGTAAACCCACTGTAACCATGCTGTAACCTTACTGTAAGCTGGCTGTAACCTTACTGTAACCTCACTGTAACTGGTGTACATTAGAGTTGCACAGTGTATTCTGAAACAGATGAAAGTAGTAAATCTTCAAGTTTCAACAGGTTATTGTGGATATAGCAAACAGGTGACAGTGTGTTCTGTGTACTTTAAGCTTGATTGAAAGAACGTTCGGCTGTCAGCATCCGACTTTCCACATTAGATAATGTCTGTCACTGTGTTTGACTGAAGGCGATTGGAAAACACTGACAGAAAGGGAGAGAGATAATTGTGAAACAAGTGATAACTGGAAACTCTGACATGTTTTTGGTGATTAATGGGTGTAGGTTTATGTAGGTTTATGTAGGTTTATGTAAGTTTATGTAGGTTTATGTAGGTTTATGTAGGTTTATGTAAGTTTATGTAGGTTTATGTAGGTTTATGTAGGTTTATGTAGGTTTATGTAGGTTTATGTAAGTTTATGTAGGTTTATGTAGGTTTATGTAAGTTTATGTAGGTTTATGTAGGTTTATGTAGGTTTATGTAAGTTTATGTAGGTTTATGTAGGTTTATGTAGGTTTATGTAGGTTTATGTAAGTTTATGTAGGTTTATGTAAGTTTATGTAGGTTTATGTAGGTTTATGTAGGTTTATGTAAGTTTATGTAGGTTTATGTAGGTTTATGTAAGTTTATGTAGCTTTATGTAGGTTTATGTGTCCTGTCCCGGGTTCCTTGAGGCCAGGGAGACATGGAGGTGATAGAGGGAAGTGTTGAATACGTTGTGTTTGATTTGTGGTAGTGTTGCTGGTGGCGCAGAACAGACAGGTGCACATTGTAGATGTTGAACACCGCACAGGACGATGTGTTTGCACAGATGAACAACAGCTTGTTGAAAGATTATTTTGTATAGAGTCTTGATAGATTCTACTGCTTTTTTCTCAGGTTTATGATGAAATGTATAGGTAAGTCTGCCAAGTGTGTGAACTATGTGAAATATAATAATATTATGTAAAATCCTTAAATATGCTACTTTATGCAATTGTGGGTGATGTAGGTCAGTTTGGGTGAACATTTTAATATTTTACATTTGTGATGAATTTGATGGGGAGTCCAAGGTTAAAGGTCAGCACAGCTCTTTAGGTGAACCTGGCCATGTTAGGTCACCCACAGGCCAGTATGTTAGGGGAGAAGGGTTGTATGACTGACTGCATCACAGAGATGGGTTGTATGACTGACTACATCACAGAGATGGGTTGTATGACTGACTGCATCACAGAGATAGGTTGTATGACTGATTGCATTACAGAGACAGGTTGTATGACTGACTGCATCACAGAGATGGGTTGTATGACTGACTGCATCACAGAGAAGGGTTGTATGACTGACTGCATCACAGAGAAGGGTTGAATGACTGACTGCATTACAGAACAGGTTGTATGACTGACTGCATCACAGAGATGGGTTGTATGACTGACTGCATCACAGAGATAGGTTGTATGACTGACTGCATCACAGAGATAGGTTGTATGACTGACTGCATCACAGAGATGGGTTGTATGACTGACTGCATCACAGAGATGGGTTGTATGACTGACTGCATTACAGAGATGGGTTGTATGACTGACTGCATCACAGAGATAGGTTGTATGACTGACTTCATCACAGAGATAGGTTGTATGACTGACTGCATCACAGAGATGGGTTGTATGACTGACTGCATCACAGAGATGGGTTGTATGACTGACTGCATCACAGAGATAGGTTGTATGACTGACTGCATTACAGAGATGGGTTGTATGACTGACTGCATCACAGAGATGGGTTGTATGACTGACTGCATTACAGAGATGGGTTGTATGACTGACTGCATCACAGAGAAGGGTTGTATGACTGACTGCATCACAGAGATGGGTTGTATGACTGACTGCATCACAGAGATAGGTTGTATGACTGACTGCATCACAGAGATGGGTTGTATGACTGACTGCATCACAGAGATAGGTTGTATGACTGACTGCATCACAGAGATAGGTTGTATGACTGACTGCATCACAGAGATGGGTTGTATGACTGACTGCATCACAGAGATAGGTTGTATGACTGACTGCATCACAGAGATGGGTTGTATGACTGACTGCATCACAGAGATAGGTTGTATGACTGACCACCTCAGAGATGGGTTGTTTGACTGAGTTGTGACATGATTCCAGAACCTGACCCACTTGTCTGTCAACCCCACACAGACCCTGAAACAAATGTCCCCAATACAGCCCATGCAAGTATAATATTTGGCAAGTCTAGATAACTAGACAGAGTTAAATGAAAAAAATCTCTTGGCTCCTTTTTATTATATTTGATAAAGATAATATAACAACTGTTTTTTCTGTAAATATGTTCATTTCAGAGACTAGATGTTAGTCTACTGCCCCACCCACCTTATTGGGAGGTGTCCACTCTGTCTCCAGTTATATTTACGATGGTACCGGTACTCATACATTGTTCCAGGGTGTTTAAAAACATCAAATAACATAAAAAGTCCTACCTGCATTATTTTGAAATTTAATAAGAACTGCAACACTATTTCTCAATCCTGATTGCTAGTCTGTCATACAGACCCTGAAACAAATATAGCCAATACAGCCCATGCAAGTCTATAATGTTTGGCAATTCTAGATTACTGCAGTATCTGAAAATAAAGAATGTCTCTGGGCTCCTTTATATTATATTTTAAAACTATAATTTAGCAACTATTTTTATTCTGTAAAATCTGTTCATTTCCGAGACTAGATGTTAGTCTGCCTGATTGCAGAAGAAATTCTATTGCTATACAGACTGTTTGCATATCGCTGGGACTTCACTTTGGTAGCCACAACTTGCCCGTAACTAAACGCTGGTGTGTTGACAGTATCATTTCTTAGATTTTTTATTTTAATCTTCTCCTTCTCCTCTTGTATTTATAATATACTCACTGCCAAAAGAAACCTGAAAACTTTATTGTAGGTTAATATATAAGATTACTCATATTCAACAGATAATGGATAGGTTTGATGCACAAACGAACATACTGGTATGTTGTGTGAACCGATGCTCATGAGCGCATCACGTGTGACATCACAGATCCATGACTCCAGATGCACCATTTGTCTCGTGCAGGATTAGCGTGTAAAGTTTGGAAAACACGTGCAGCATATCGTGATGAGAATAAAGACACTCTGTGGTAACAGTTGCCTGATTGTTAGTTTTGTCATGAAGTGGTACCCATTGGAAACATCACTCAACGTACCTACTTCTCTATAGATAAGATAAGATAAGATAATATTTATTGCAGAAACGTTCCATTACGGGACAGATGCAATTTTAAAAGACAAGACATTATGATACCTATATACAGACATACATAATATATGTTTTATGTTTCGCATTTCTTTTGGCAGTGGGTATACATTTAGTTTCCTAAAGTCCTCAATGTTTGATTAACTACAGTACAGTTTAACGTTCATAATATCATGACTGTGTTTCAGCGGATCGTGAATCTCACTTCCACCCTATCTGGGGACACATCAGGAGCAGGATGAGAATAAGCTCCCGTTCATCCCCCATCTGATCCCTCCAAGCTGCAGGGGGAAGATAGCTCACAGCATTCAGACGGCCACATGAAATCTAAACACGCAGTTGAAATTACATCTGCATTTGCCATTTCTTCAGGAATCTGCCTCCATAGCCACCAAGAAGCAGCTATATTTAGAGACAGTGGTTATAGGGAGGCTTGCTCCAGCTGTGGAACTGTGTGTAGCCTGTAGCCAGGACACCTTCTGGGACACACTGCTACTCCACCAGCCTCCTATGTTGACAGTCCAAGAGTGGGATGTGAACATGGGCAGTGTCTGAGATGTGTTGTGACTGCTGTTGCCGGGACGGCTTTACAACAGCGCTGACAACACCACCGACCTCCCTCTGACACTCACCTGTGAAGATTGGATTGTTGGAGAAGGTGGAACAAGATTTACCGTTTTTTGAGCTTGTTAATCAAGGCGCCGATACTTGAAGGTGGGATCAAAGCAGCATGGTGATTACCGGGCGGCCCCGGGCCCACTCGGCTTCCTCTATAAAGTTCAATTTAGTTTCTCCTCATAGTAAACTCGACCGTGGTACCGCTCACAGCACTCCCGAGCTGAGATCTATGCTCGTTGAACTGGAGACTACAGTCCCCCAGAACCTTGTTCCTCCGAACTTCTCCAACTGTCACCGGCCCCGCCCGGCCAGGAGGAAGAAGAGGAGACAGAGGGACGTCGTCGACACGGAGCGGTGCTGTTGCTGTCGCTGTTGTCGCTGTTGTCGGTGTTGTCGTATTCACATTTTGTTGGTCATTCTCCAGGTGTTGATTGGTTCTGGGATAACAGCGTTATCATTCTACTTGGAGTTTTATCTACCTGTAATCAGAGCTAGAGAGAAGCCATATTGGGCAGGTATTCCGGTAAGTCAAATTTTGTTTCATATCCAAGTTTTGTTTTCATTGCAATATTTTGTTTTGCATTGTCACAATGTTTTGTCATCTTTTTTACCAGCTGATGAAAATATAGTACAGTGAATTCTTTATTACTATGATCACTGTGCAATATGATGAGGTTTGTTTCTTTTTTTCAGATTTATTAGACTGGGAGGGGGCGGTGGGGTAGCTGGGTTGTTGAAACGTTCACTCATCACAGTCATTTTTCCCACATGGGTATTTTGGTGTCTCTCACCCTGATATTGCTGGAATATTTCTAAAAGGGGCGTAAAACTACACTCATTCACTCACCCACTATAGACTGGTTATTTCATCAACAACCAAATTAATTTCTCTAAGGTACATACTTAAGTCTCCAAGAAGTCGTCAAATAGGCTTGATTTTTTTTTAATGTTTACTTAAATATATCAGAAAAAAAGTAAGTTTGTCTTTGAAATTTCCTGAAAGAACTCTGAAGAAATGCAATATTGGAATATCTTTAACAAACCCAATTATAATGCCAAAGTAGATGGCGTTATTTTTATTTCATATTAATAGCAAATTTTGGAAATGGCAAACTGATTGTGAAGATCTGATGGAGTAGTGCCTGGGTAGTCTGTAGATCATAAGGGGGGCTTCACTTTCAACCTGCTGGCACAGGTAGCGAGGCATTGGCAGTGTTAGCAGTGTGGTCATGTCATTGATAAAAAGTTGAATTTCTTCTGAACAAATGGAATGGATGAACAAGACTGATTGATGAGTGATTTCGGTAATCCTTTGCAAATTAGGTGTGTCGGAGTCGGAGTGCGAGACTGTTGGATTAATGGGTCTAAGTAGCACTGATTTATTTGGTCCCAATCAGTAGTGTCTGATAAACAAGGGTCAGATTACTGAGACTTGATTGTATATAAATGGGCACAGGTAGATGTGTCCGCAGTGTGGTCATGTCATTGATAAAACAAAAGTTGAATTTCTTCTGAGCAAATGGAATGGTCATGTACATGGCGTTCAGCAAGGTGGTGCCCATGTGATGAGCCCCAGCGGGCAGAAGGTCAGTGGAGATTGTGTTCGGTCAGAACATGCTTTTCCATGTGGGAGAAAATATGTGGCAATAGCTGTGTAAACAGGGCCGACTTTCATCTCAGTGGGGAGAGAGTCATGCATGCTTCCTCACAGAGTGCCGGTCAGATCTACATGTGCTTTATATACAGGTCCAGTGCTGTCTCACACCGCTCCACACATCCAGCTACATACATTCAAAATAAAGCCTTATGTTTGTGGGTTCAGCATGTGTAGGGTTGAAGATTTCTTTGTGAGCAACGGTCAGGGGGGTCAGGAGGGTCAGCAAGTGTCCCCCTCATCATGTACACAATCAAAAGAAGAAGGTGAAGAAAATAATCCTAAAAATGGTCAAAGTTTATTCAATTAATTGTCTAAATTAAGCGAATTATAGAGAAGATAAGAATTTAATCTTCAAATACAGTTGTGTGTAAGGTTATTTAGTTAACTGCCTTAAAGACATGATTCATCTCAGTATCAATAAACTTGTTGTGAAGACTGTGCTTCAATTCTCTTTCACCAATGATGTATTTTCTAGTGACTATTGATAGTTCATCTCTTCCTAATGAAATGTTAGTAGCTGTCACGAGCAGAGGACAGCCTGTTGTTTATATTCCTCTCTTGGAACCCCTTCTAGGTGTCCCCCCCTATCCCCATTCCACCCCTATCCCCATTCCACCTCTAACCCCTACCACCCCTATCCCCATTCCACCCCTATCCCCATTCCACCCCTATCCCCATTTCCACCCCTATCCCCATTCCACCTCTAACCCCTACCACCCCTATCCCCATTCCACCCCTATCCCCATTCCACCTCTATCCCCATTCCACCTCTATCCCCATTCCACCTCTATCCCCATTCCACCTTTATCCCCATTCCACCCCTATCCCCATTCCACCTCTATCCCCATTCCACCTCTATCCCCATTCCACCTCTATCCCCATTCCACCTTTATCCCCATTCCACCCCTATCCCCATTCCACCTCTATCCCCATTCCACCTCTATCCCCATTCCACCTCTATCCCCATTCCACCTCTATCTCCATTCCACCTTTATCCCCATTCCACCCCTATCCCCATTCCACCTCTATCCCCATTCCACCCCTATTCCCATTCCACCCCTATCCCCATTCCACCCCTATCCCCATTCCACCTCTATCCCCATTCCACCCCTATCCCCATTCCACCCATCCCCATCCTGCCTTATGTTCAAAGCCACCTATATCCCAAACTAAGTGACTTTACCCCTGCTACCAGAGCCTTCTAGGTGAATATGACTTTGTATGGCCCTACTACCTGAGCCTTCTAGGTGAATATGACTTTGTATGGCCCTACTACCAGAGCCTTCTAGGTGAATATGACTGTGTATTACCCTGCTATCAGAGCCTTCTAGGTGAATATGACTGTGTATTACCCTACTACCAGAGCCTTCTAGGTGAATATGACTGTGTATTACCCTGCAACCAGAGCCTTCTAGGTGAATATGACTGCGTATTACCCTGCTATCAGAGCCTTCTAGGTAAATATGACTGTGTATTACCCTACTACCAGAGCCTTCTAGGTGAATATGACTGTGTATTACCCTGCTACCAGAGCCTTCTAGGTGAATATGACTGTGTATTACCCTGCTATCAGAGCCTTCTAGGTAAATATGACTGTGTATTACCCTACTACCAGAGCCTTCTAGGTGAATATGACTGTGTATTACCCTGCTACCAGAGCCTTCTAGGTGAATATGACTGTGTATTACCCTGCTACCAGTGCCTTCTAGGTAAATATGACTGCGTATTACCCTGCCACCAGAGCCTTCTAGGTAAATATGACTGTGTATCACCCTGCTACCAGAGCCTTCTAGGTAAATATGACTTTGTGCTGCCCCTGCTACCAGTGCCTTCTGGGTAAATATGACTGTGTATTACCCTGCTACCAGAGCCTTCTAGGTAAATATGACTGTGTATTACCCTGCTACCAGAGCCTTCTAGGTAAATATGACTGTGTGTTACCCTGCTACCAGAGCCTTCTTGTTAAATATGACTTTGTGCTGCCCCTGCTACCACAGTCCTCATGCCCAGACCCCTGCTACCAAAGCCACATGTCTCCACTCTGTACACCACTACAGTACTCGGCCATATTGTCTTTATTGATAAAAAGTTTCATTCCTCTGTCAGACATCTTGTTTGTGTTTGGAACATTGTCATGACGATGACCTTTGACCGGCATGGTGAAAGGTCACAAGCTATTGTATTGAAACCAAATTTGTACATGTGGGCGTGATTTACACAAAGTGTGGTTAGAATTGTTCCTTCTCAAAGCTCTTATATATTTAGCAAGGAATTGTTGACATTTACCGTTTAAAAACTATAACATTTTCCTTGAAGGTTTTCATTAAAGCAGCTATGTGAGACTGGAGGGTTAACCTGCGTATTGTCAGTGGCCTTTCAGTTTGCACATGTGGGAACAGTTCAGCGAAAGTGAGGGTAGAGATTTCTATGGAAACAAGGAATAAATGTTGCGAAAATATTTCTGTCATATATCCACACCACTCTTTGCTATTATGCTGACTTCGAGTAGATTGTTCTGTCATCACCTTGCAGAAGGCCAAGAAACCAGCTCATGATTTAGTGTTGTTTTTTTCTTTTCAAAGCTGTTATTTGAACCCAAAGGATTAATGTGAATTTGCTGATAATATGTGAATAGCAAAGCTGTTGTGTGTTAGTATTTTAGAAACTGACAGAAAGAGAGCCAGGGTGAATAGACAAGCAACAGGATTGGGTGGTCAAGCTTGGTGACATGAAGACACCTTTGACCTGCCCAGGGTATAACAGAATTAACACTCTCTGATAGGCCATCACAACACCTTAGACCTGCCCAGAGTATAACAGAATTAACACTCTCTGATAGGCCAACACCTTAGACCTGCCCAGCGTATAACAGAATTAACACTCTCTGATAGGCCAACACCTTAGACCTGCCCAGAGTATAACAGAATTAACACTCTCTGATAGGCCATCACAACACCTTAGACCTGCCCAGAGTATAACAGAATTAACACTCTCTGATAGGCCAACACCTTAGACCTGCCCAGAGTATAACAGAATTAACACTCTCTGATAGGCCATCACAACACCTTAGACCTGCCCAGAGTATAACAGAATTAACACTCTCTGATAGGCCAACACCTTAGACCTGCCCAGAGTATAACAGAATTAACACTCTCTGATAGGCCATCACACCACCTTAGACCTGCCCAGAGTATAACAGAATTAACACTCTCTGATAGGCCAACACCTTAGACCTGCCCAGAGTATAACAGAATTAACACTCTCTGATAGGCCAACACCTTAGACCTGCCCAGAGTATAACAGAATTAACACCCTCTGATAGGCCATCACACCTTGGATTGTTCTAACACAGCTACCACTAAACCCCATCAGTCATCAAGGAGCTGCTATCTCTCATATACGGTCTGTCTGAGACGTGGAAGGAGAGTTTATGTTCCCCCAGGATCTGATAGTGTGTGACTATTGAAGCTAGAGTGACTTGGTTAAATAAACGCTGGGGGAAGTCTATCACCCAATCTCTCCCTTCTCCCACTCTGCCAGCAATTTAACAAAAACAGTTTCCCAGCATTGATTCTAGATTTTTCAGAATAGTGCAGCTTTACAAATTATTGTCAAGTTTGTCATATGAGAGGACTCACACTGCTGGTGTGTTTGTCTTACAATTAGTCTAATAGGAAGCTCTAGATTATACTTTTTACAGTGTCTAAGCTAGCATTTCTATAAAGTTTGATAAAAATTCTTGGGTTATAATTCAACACATGATACTTTTCACTCAACTAGCCCGAGTTCCTTGCGCAAGCCTCAGAGTACCTCTGCTACAGGCCAGCGCCATGTGACACGCCGTCACATCTTTCACTGTCCATTCAATAAACCAGAAGTTGTTAGTATAAAATTGTAGGCTTTCTTATTCAGTCCAGTCAAGACATGGCATATGTTTTTCATCTGTTTCATTTTTGATGTGTGTTCACATTTAATTAAATATGTGTGATATGTAAAATGGACCAAAAGGCTTACATTAGACCAGTCTGTTCTGATTTCAGAACAGGGCATTTCTTTACAAACAAGAGAAAATTCCAGTTACATGATATGCAAATTAGTCAAACAAGTCATCACATAAAGTGATAAATGTGCTATCACTGTAAGTCTTAAAACTGTCTCCGTTGTTGTGGTAGAGCATCCGCCCGGAGAGTGGAAGGTCGGGTGTTTGATCCCGGCGGCGTCATACCAAAAGATGTAAAAAGATGGTACTTGTAGTTACACTGCCTGGCGCTTGGCATTAAAGCACTAAAACAAGGAGTGGTTGGCTTGAAGTCAGTATACTGTGTCTGAGTTGGGTATTCTTGTTAAACTGCGGCATGGTATCTAAGTTGGCCAGCACTATAAAATCAGCATTTGTCCGGACTAGTACAAGCAGTCACACACACATGTGCATGCAATAATCTTGAACGCTGCGTTAAACTCCATTTCACCCAACCAGTAAATCCTAAATATTTTTAAAATCCTAAAACAAAATTTCACAGTCATGAAGACAAATTATTTCAATACATCCTGTCAATATCAACTGCATTTGTTTCCACATCTATAATTTCAAACAATAAATACCCCCTCATAATCAACCGTTGACATTTTATGTATAAAAATATGTAATATTGATTATTTTGTTTTTGTATGTGTCTACAGGAATGTAAATTATGTTTGTCTGTATATATGTATATATAAATCATAATGTCTTGTCTTTTAAAATTGCATCTGTCCCGTAATGGAACGTTTCTGCAATAAATATTATCTTATCTTATCTTATCTTATATATAATCCAACATTCTTTAATACTTCGTCGGTTTTGTTTCCAGTCTTAGCCCTAAACAGCATTGTTGATGTGTAATGTTTGTGCCATAATCGCTCCTTGCATCTGTGATAAAAGAAGACATATCAGGGTTCGAAATCAAATTTATTTCAAGTGTGCCAATGGACACAGTTATGCCAAATTAAGTGTGCCATCACATTTTTAGGTGTGCCAGGAAATACATTGGCTTCTAAACTGTTTTAAAGATTAATCAGGGCGGTCGGGTAGCCTAGTGGTTAAAGCCTTTGCTCGTCACGCCGAAGACCCGGGTTCGATCCCCAACATGGGTACAATGTGTGAAGCCCATTTCAGGTTTACCCGCCGTGATATTGCTGGAATATTGCTAAAAGCGGCGTAATACCATACTCACTCACTCACTAATGATTAATCATAATTCAAATACAAGTCAAGTGACTGTCATATTGTTTATTCAAGTCCAATTATACTTAGAATGAATGATCAGTCAGAAAGTTCAAACACACATCACTCAAGTTACTCCTTGGTGGTTACTCGTTGCCTGTGAATCTTAGTTAAATACTGCAAGACCAAGTATAGTAATAGCTGCTGTTCACAACTGGTAGTAGCTGTGCACTGATCAGTTACAGTTGTAACTGTTCTGAGTCCATACTTAGGGTGTGGTCCATTGTGGTTTTACAGAATCGGAAAATTATTTTAAAATTTTAAAAAGGATAATAAATAATATCTGTCATCATCATTTTCCTGACAACAGCGGCTGTCCGTTTAGTAACATTTAGTTATAGCAATGGTACCGTCCTCGTGTATGATTAATTTAGGATTTTGACAAATTGTTTTTGTTGAATATTGTTATTATCCCCCGCCGCGCGAAAGCGCGAAGCGGGGGATATAGTATTCACGACCGTCCGTACGTACGTCCGTCCGTACGTCCCACCTGTTTGTTGCCGCGATATCTCAAGAACTAAACACTGGATTGTCTTCATATTTGGAACTATGGTGTATATACAGACTCCGCAGACACCAGTCGGTTTTGGTGACCTTGATCCCATTTTCAAGGTCACAGCAGACAAATCTGCTTTTAGAGTTGGAAAACGGTGTTGCCGCGATATCTCAAGAACTAAACACTGGATTGTCTTCATATTTGGAACTATGGTGTATATACAGACTCCGCAGACACCAGTCGGTTTTGGTGACCTTGATCCCATTTTCAAGGTCACAGCAGACAAATCTGCTTTTAGAGTTGGAAAACGGTGTTGCCGCGATATCTCAAGAACTAAACACTGGATTGTCTTCATATTTGGAACTATGGTGTATATACAGACACCGCAGACACCAGTCGGTTTTGGTGACCTTGATCCCATTTTCAAGGTCACAGCAGGCAAATCTGCTTTTGGAGTTGGAAAACGGTGTTGCCGCGATATCTCAAGAACTAAACACTGGATTGTCTTCATATTTGGAACTATGGTGTATATACAGACTCCGCAGACACCAGTCGGTTTTGGTGACCTTGATCCCATTTTCAAGGTCACAGCAGGCAAATCTGTTTTTGGAGTTGGAAAACGGTGTTGCCACAATATCTCAAGAACTAATCGCTGGATTGTCTTCATATTTGGTACTATGGTGTATATGGCGGGGGATATTTCGTCACTCTGTGACAAATACTTGTTCTGAATGTTTTAAGCAGGAAATCGTGATCTCTATTAAAAATATGGAACTTTGTGGATGTATTGTGCTAGGTTACGAACTGTGACAAAGAGTTTTCATGCATATATTTTGGCATTAAAAATCGTGTCCAAGTCAAGAAATCGAGGTGATAAAAGCTGAGATGTCATTTGACTTACACTACATGCGATCGCACGAAAAAGATGGAAATATTAATGTAGATGTAAGTTTGACAACTTTTAGATATATGTTTGTTGATTTTTTTTATTACTTTGTATAATATATTTAAAGATTTGCTTGACACCTCTTTATTTTCCTCTTTGATTTGTCGATGTGGACCCATTGTCGAAGTGTGTGTCCGAGAATTTTATTTTTAATAACGTTGCGAGAAATAGAGATCTAGTGAATAATCTTTTAATCTATTCATAAAAAATGATAAATTGAAATAGAATATGTATTTCAGAGATTGTGCAATGCGATAGATTAAATAAATGAATGATATGACAGGTAGGTTTCTAAAATTATTTACTATTTTGATGTGACTACAGTTTGTCCGGTCTACCGGCCTGCCGTGTTTAGGGACTCAGTGTTGGAAGAGTTACAACATGTTGATCATCGTTTTCCAAAAAAGGAAATTCAATTTGTTGTTGCACCTATTTATAAAAATTATTTTACATACGAGTATGAAGTGTGCCATGGGGGCACGCAGGTAAGGAATTCACTGTGCCATTACAGTGTTAGGTGTGGCCTCGGCACGATGGCACTAATAATTCTGAATCCTGACTTATTATCTACATCTAAATTATCTACTTAAAATATTGTCATGAAATTTTGTGTTCATGTCATCCAAGTGAAGAAGTGGTGCCTTTTGCTGTTTAATAGTGATGAAAGATTCAATGTCATTCATACTCTGTTCCTTTGTTTCTTCAAGGCCTCTACGCGGGAGTCTAGAGTATTCAGTTGGTTAAATTCTATAAAAAGTAATGTCGGCTTGTCCAGCCTGGCTCATCAACACTATGTTTGTTTGTTGGTGAATGCTGAACTCAGAAACATTCCAGCTATATGACAAACCAGTGACTGATAGTATGAGCAATAATGCAAGCTGCAAGGGAATAATGACACACAATCAACTAAGCTACCAAGTCTGACCGCCCAATCCGTACTGTCGCGCCTTTATGGCCAGCATAGGGTTCTGGAAACCATTCAATCTCATTAAAATCAGATCTTAGTTCTCGCTGTCGCTAAACAAAGATCTGAGGACATCCCATTACGGGTCACGTCAGAACAACCTTTCAACCGACCAATCAAAGCGTTGCTTACTAGATCATGAAAGTGACAGTCGGAATGTATTTTCTAATAATGCAACCTCGAAAACGTTAACACGGGGAATTCCGAACAACAGTGACGGCTCATACGACTGATTCCGTCAAAATTATCATCTTTCTCTCGCTTCCGTGGGATAAACATTTGAACGGAGGACACGTTGCACAGTTCGTAGGAAGCACTGCCATACACTCTCAACCATATATTAGACATTCCGGAATGTTCGTTTGTTCAGTTTTCAAAATATTAATCGAGAACTGTGTCAATATATTTTTCAAGCGTAGACAAAAATGGAATTCGCTGGGTTGAAACGAGTGCCGTAAAGCTTGAGAAAGCTGCTTTCTAATTGGCTGATGTCGACTTCTTGGTAGTCATTTCAGTCGACGGTCAAAGTTTGCTCTAGGTCGTCCTGACGAGACCGTAATGGGATGTTTCCACAAAGGGATCATAGTTCAACCACTGTCGTACGTCTATGTTAAAGTATGGGAGCTACGTTCACCTTAGTGCGACGACTGTCGTAAGTCTATGTTAAAGTATGGGAGTTATGATCACCTTAGTGCTACGACAGTCGTAAGTCTATGTTAAAGTATGGGAGTTATGATCACCTTAGTGCTACGACTGTCGTAAGTCCATGTTAAAGTATGGGAGCTACATTCACCTTAGTGCTACGACTGTCGTAAGTCTATGCTAAAGTATGGGAGTTATGATCACCTTAGTGCTACGACTGTCATAAGTCTATGTTAAAGTATGTGAGTTCCGATCGACCACTTCTAACCCTGAACGCTCAACAGGCAACACAGAGGGTTACACTACAGAGAGTATATACAGAGAGCATGTACAGGGGGTATGTACAGGGAGTATGTACAGAGAGTATGTACAGAGAGCATGTACAGAGAGCATGTACAGAGAGCATGTACAGAGAGTATGTACAGAGAGTATGTACAGAGAGTATGTACAGAGAGTATGTACAGGGAGTATGTACAGAGAGTATGTACAGGGAGTATGTACAGAGAGTATGTACAGAGAGTATGTACAGGGAGTATGTACAGAGAGTATGTACAGAGAGTATGTACAGAGAGTATGTACAGAGAGTATGTACAGAGAGTATGTACAGAGAGTATGTACAGGGAGTATGTACAGAGAGTATGTACAGGGAGTATGTACAGAGAGTATGTACAGAGAGTATGTACAGGGAGTATGTACAGAGAGTATGTACAGAGAGTATGTACAGAGAGTATGTACAGGGAGTATGTACATGTACAGAGAGCATGTACAGAGAGTATGTACAGAGAGTATGTACAGAGAGCATGTACAGAGAGTATGTACATGTACAGAGAGTATGTACAGGGGGTATGTACAGGGAGTATGTACAGGGAGTATGTACAGAGAGTATGTACAGAGAGTATGTACAGAGAGCATGTACAGAGAGCATGTACAGGGAGTATGTACAGAGAGTATGTACAGAGAGTATGTACAGAGAGTATGTACAGGGAGTATGTACAGAGAGTATGTACAGAGAGTATGTACAGAGAGTATGTATGTACAGAGAGTATGTACAGGGAGCATGTACAGAGAGTATGTACAGAGAGTATGTACAGAGAGGATGTACAGGGAGTATGTACAGAGAGGATGTACAGGGAGTATGTACAGAGAGTATGTACAGAGAGTATGTACAGGGAGTATGTACAGGGGGTATGTACAGGGAGTATGTACAGGGAGTATGTACATGTACAGAGAGTATGTACAGGGGGTATGTACAGGGAGTATGTACAGGGAGTATGTACAGAGAGTATGTACAGAGAGTATGTACAGAGAGCATGTACAGAGAGCATGTACAGGGAGTATGTACAGAGAGTATGTACAGAGAGTATGTACATGTACAGAGAGTATGTACAGAGAGTATGTACAGGGAGTATGTACAGGGGGTATGTACAGGGAGTATGTACAGGGAGTATGTACATGTACAGAGAGTATGTACAGAGAGTATGTACAGAGAGTATGTACAGGGAGTATGTACAGGGAGTATGTACAGGGAGTATGTACAGGGAGTATGTACATGTACAGAGAGTATGTACATGTACAGAGAGTATGTACAGAGAGTATGTACAGGGAGTATGTACAGGGAGTATGTACAGGGAGTATGTACATGTACAGAGAGTATGTACATGTACAGAGAGTATGTACAGGGAGTATGTACAGGGAGTATGTACATGTACAGGGAGTATGTACATGTACAGGGAGTATGTACAGAGAGTATGTACAGAGAGTATGTACAGAGAGTATGTACAGGGAGTATGTACAGGGAGTATGTACAGAGAGTATGTACAGAGAGTATGTACAGAGAGTATGTACAGAGAGTATGTACAGAGAGTATGTACAGGGAGTATGTACAGGGAGTATGTACAGAGAGTATGTACAGAGAGTATGTACAGGGAGTATGTACAGGGAGTATGTACAGAGAGTATGTACAGAGAGTATGTACAGAGAGCATGTACAGAGAGTATGTACAGAGAGTATGTACAGAGAGTATGTACAGAGAGTATGTACAGGGAGTATGTACAGGGAGTATGTACAGAGAGTATGTACAGAGAGTATGTACAGAGAGTATGTACAGAGAGTATGTACAGGGAGTATGTACAGGGAGTATGTACAGAGAGTATGTACAGAGAGTATGTACAGAGAGTATGTACAGAGAGTATGTACAGGGAGTATGTACAGAGAGTATGTACAGGGAGTATGTACAGAGAGTATGTACAGGGAGTATGTACAGGGAGTATGTACAGAGAGTATGTACAGAGAGTATGTACAGGGAGTATGTACATGTACAGAGAGTATGTACAGAGAGTATGTACAGAGAGTATGTACAGGGAGTATGTACAGGGAGTATGTACAGAGAGTATGTACAGAGAGTATGTACAGAGAGTATGTACAGAGAGTATGTACAGAGAGTATGTACAGAGAGTATGTACAGGGAGTATGTACAGAGAGTATGTACAGAGAGTATGTACAGAGAGTATGTACAGGGAGTATGTACAGGGAGTATGTACAGGGAGTATGTACAGAGAGTATGTACAGAGAGTATGTACAGAGAGTATGTACAGGGAGTATGTACAGGGAGTATGTACAGAGAGTATGTACAGAGAGTATGTACAGGGAGTATGTACAGAGAGTATGTACAGGGAGTATGTACAGAGAGTATGTACAGGGAGTATGTACAGGGAGTATGTACAGAGAGTATGTACAGAGAGTATGTACAGGGAGTATGTACAGAGAGTATGTACAGAGAGTATGTACAGGGAGTATGTACAGAGAGTATGTACAGGGAGTATGTACAGGGAGTATGTACAGAGAGTATGTACAGAGAGTATGTACAGAGAGTATGTACAGAGAGTATGTACAGAGAGTATGTACAGAGAGTATGTACAGAGAGTATGTACAGAGAGTATGTACAGGGAGTATGTACAGGGAGTATGTACAGAGAGTATGTACAGAGAGTATGTACAGAGAGTATGTACAGGGAGTATGTACAGGGAGTATGTACAGAGAGTATGTACAGAGAGTATGTACAGGGAGTATGTACAGAGAGTATGTACAGGGAGTATGTACAGAGAGTATGTACAGGGAGTATGTACAGGGAGTATGTACAGAGAGTATGTACAGAGAGTATGTACAGGGAGTATGTACAGAGAGTATGTACAGAGAGTATGTACAGGGAGTATGTACAGAGAGTATGTACAGGGAGTATGTACAGGGAGTATGTACAGAGAGTATGTACAGAGAGTATGTACAGAGAGCATGTACAGAGAGCATGTACAGAGAGTATGTACAGAGAGTATGTACAGAGAGTATGTACAGAGAGCATGTACAGAGAGCATGTACAGGGAGCATGTACAGAGAGTATGTACAGAGAGTATGTACAGAGAGTATGTACAGAGAGTATGTACAGGGAGCATGTACAGAGAGTATGTACATGTACAGAGAGTATGTACAGAGAGTATGTACAGGGAGTATGTACAGGGAGTATGTACAGAGAGTATGTACAGAGAGTATGTACAGAGAGTATGTACAGAGAGTATGTACAGAGAGTATGTACAGGGAGCATGTACAGAGAGTATGTACATGTACAGAGAGCATGTACAGAGAGTATGTACAGGGAGTATGTACAGAGAGTATGTACAGAGAGTATGTACAGAGAGTATGTACAGAGAGTATGTACAGGGAGTATGTACAGAGAGTATGTACAGAGAGTATGTACAGAGAGTATGTACAGAGAGTATGTACATGTACAGAGAGTATGTACAGGGAGTATGTACAGAGTATGTACAGAGAGTATGTACAGAGAGTATGTACAGAGAGTATGTACAGAGAGTATGTACAGGGAGTATGTACAGAGAGTATGTACAGAGAGTATGTACATGTACAGAGAGCATGTACAGAGAGTATGTACAGAGAGTATGTACAGAGAGTATGTACATGTACAGAGAGCATGTACAGAGAGTATGTACAGAGAGTATGTACAGAGAGTATGTACATGTACAGAGAGCATGTACAGAGAGTATGTACATGTACAGAGAGCATGTACAGAGAGTATGTACAGGGAGTATGTACAGAGAGTATGTACAGAGAGTATGTACAGAGAGTATGTACAGAGAGTATGTACAGAGAGTATGTACAGGGAGTATGTACAGAGAGTATGTACAGAGAGTATGTACAGAGAGTATGTACAGAGAGTATGTACATGTACAGAGAGCATGTACAGAGAGTATGTACAGAGAGTATGTACAGAGAGTATGTACATGTACAGAGAGCATGTACAGAGAGTATGTACATGTACAGAGAGCATGTACAGAGAGTATGTACAGGGAGTATGTACAGAGAGTATGTACAGAGAGTATGTACAGAGAGTATGTACAGAGAGTATGTACAGAGAGTATGTACAGGGAGTATGTACAGAGAGTATGTACAGAGAGTATGTACAGAGAGTATGTACAGAGAGTATGTACATGTACAGAGAGTATGTACAGGGAGTATGTACAGAGTATGTACAGAGAGTATGTACAGAGAGTATGTACAGAGAGTATGTACAGAGAGGATGTACAGAGAGCATGTACAGAGAGTATGTACAGAGAGTATGTACATGTACAGAGAGTATGTACAGGGGGTATGTACAGGGAGTATGTACAGAGAGTATGTACAGGGAGTATGTACAGAGAGTATGTACAGAGAGCATGTACAGAGAGTATGTACATGTACAGAGAGTATGTACAGGGGGTATGTACAGGGAGTATGTACAGAGAGTATGTACAGAGAGTATGTACAGAGAGCATGTACAGAGAGCATGTACAGGGAGCATGTACAGAGAGTATGTACAGAGAGTATGTACAGAGAGTATGTACAGAGAGCATGTACAGAGAGCATGTACAGAGAGTATGTACAGAGAGTATGTACAGAGAGCATGTACAGAGAGTATGTACATGTACAGAGAGTATGTACAGAGAGTATGTACAGGGAGTATGTACAGAGAGTATGTACAGAGAGTATGTACAGAGAGTATGTACAGAGAGTATGTACATGTACAGAGAGTATTTTCAGGGAGTATGTACAGAGTATGTACAGAGAGTATGTACAGAGAGTATGTACAGAGAGTATGTACATGTACAGAGAGTATGTACAGAGAGTATGTACAGAGAGTATGTACAGAGAATATGTACAGAGAGTATGTACAGAGAGTATGTACAGGGAGTATGTACAGAGAGTATGTACAGAGAGTATGTACAGAGAGGATGTACAGGGAGTATGTACAGAGAGTATGTACAGAGAGTATGTACAGGGAGTATGTACAGAGAGTATGTACAGAGAGTATGTACAGAGAGTATGTACAGAGAGTATGTACAGAGAGTATGTACAGGGGGTATGTACAGAGAGTATGTACAGAGAGTATGTACAGGGAGTATGTACAGAGAGTATGTACAGAGAGTATGTACAGAGAGGATGTACAGAGAGTATGTACAGAGAGTATGTACATGTACAGAGAGTATGTACAGGGAGTATGTACAGAGAGTATGTACATGTACAGAGAGTATGTACAGGGAGTATGTACAGAGAGTATGTACAGAGAGTATGTACAGAGAGTATGTACAGAGAGTATGTACAGGGAGTATGTACAGAGAGTATGTACAGAGAGTATGTACAGAGAGTATGTACAGAGAGTATGTACATGTACAGAGAGTATGTACAGGGAGTATGTACAGAGTATGTACAGAGAGTATGTACAGAGAGTATGTACAGAGAGTATGTACAGAGAGTATGTACAGAGAGGATGTACAGGGAGTATGTACAGAGAGTATGTACAGAGAGTATGTACAGGGAGTATGTACAGAGAGTATGTACAGAGAGTATGTACAGAGAGTATGTACAGGGAGCATGTACAGAGAGTATGTACATGTACAGAGAGTATGTACAGAGAGTATGTACAGAGAGTATGTACAGAGAGTATGTACAGGGGGTATGTACAGAGAGTATGTACAGAGAGTATGTACAGGGGGTATGTACAGAGAGTATGTACAGAGAGTATGTACAGGGAGTATGTACAGAGAGTATGTACAGAGAGTATGTACAGAGAGGATGTACAGAGAGTATGTACAGAGAGTATGTACATGTACAGAGAGTATGTACAGAGAGTATGTACAGAGAGTATGTACAGGGAGTATGTACAGAGAGTATGTACAGGGAGTATGTACAGAGAGTATGTACAGAGAGTATGTACAGAGAGTATGTACAGAGAGTATGTACAGAGAGCATGTACAGAGAGTATGTACATGTACAGAGAGTATGTACAGAGAGTATGTACAGGGAGTATGTACATGTACAGAGAGTATGTACAGGGAGTATGTACAGAGTATGTACAGAGAGTATGTACAGAGAGTATGTACAGAGAGTATGTACATGTACAGAGAGTATGTACAGAGAGTATGTACAGAGAGTATGTACAGAGAGGATGTACAGAGAGTATGTACAGAGAGTATGTACAGAGAGTATGTACAGAGAGTATGTACAGAGAGTATGTACAGAGAGCATGTACAGAGAGTATGTACATGTACAGAGAGTATGTACAGGGAGTATGTACAGAGAGTATGTACATGTACAGGGAGTATGTACAGGGGGTATGTACAGGGAGTATGTACAGGGAGTATGTACAGAGAGTATGTACAGAGAGTATGTACAGAGAGCATGTACAGAGAGCATGTACAGGGAGCATGTACAGAGAGTATGTACAGAGAGTATGTACAGAGAGTATGTACAGAGAGCATGTACAGAGAGCATGTACAGAGAGCATGTACAGAGAGCATGTACAGAGAGTATGTACAGGGGGTATGTACAGAGAGTATGTACAGGGAGTATGTACAGGGAGTATGTACAGAGAGTATGTACAGAGAGTATGTACATGTACAGAGAGTATGTACAGGGGGTATGTACAGAGTATGTACAGAGAGTATGTACAGAGAGTATGTACAGAGAGTATGTACAGAGAGTATGTACAGAGAGCATGTACAGAGAGTATGTACATGTACAGAGAGTGTTTACAGGGGGTATGTACAGAGTATGTACAGAGAGTATGTACAGAGAGTATGTACAGAGAGTATGTACATGTACAGAGAGTATGTACAGGGGGTATGTACAGAGTATGTACAGAGAGGATGTACAGAGAGTATGTACAGAGAGGATGTACAGAGAGTATGTACAGAGAGCATGTACAGAGAGCATGTACAGAGAGTATGTACAGAGAGTATGTACAGAGAGTATGTACAGAGAGTATGTACAGAGAGCATGTACAGAGAGCATGTACAGAGAGTATGTACAGGGAGTATGTACAGGGAGTATGTACAGGGAGTATGTACAGAGAGTATGTACAGAGAGTATGTACAGAGAGTATGTACAGAGAGTATGTACAGAGAGCATGTACAGAGAGTATGTACAGAGAGTATGTACAGAGAGTATGTACAGAGAGTGAGTATGTACAGAGAGTATGTACAGAGAGCATGTACAGAGAGCATGTACAGAGAGTATGTACAGAGAGTATGTACAGAGAGTATGTACAGGGAGTATGTACAGAGAGTATGTACAGGGAGTATGTACAGAGAGTATGTACAGGGAGTATGTACAGAGAGTATGTACAGAGAGTATGTACAGAGAGTATGTACAGAGAGTATGTACAGAGAGTATGTACAGAGAGCATGTACAGAGAGTATGTACAGAGAGTATGTACAGGGAGTATGTACAGGGAGTATGTACAGAGAGTATGTACATGTACAGAGAGTATGTACAGGGGGTATGTACAGAGAGTATGTACAGAGAGCATGTACAGAGAGTATGTACAGAGAGTATGTACAGAGAGTATGTACAGGGGTATGTACAGAGAGTATGTACAGAGAGCATGTACAGAGAGCATGTACAGAGAGTATGTACAGAGAGTATGTACAGAGAGCATGTACAGAGAGTATGTACAGAGAGTATGTACAGGGGGTATGTACAGAGAGTATGTACAGAGAGCATGTACAGAGAGCATGTACAGAGAGTATGTACAGAGAGCATGTACAGGGGGTATGTACAGAGAGTATGTGCAGAGAGTATGTACAGAGAGTATGTACAGAGAGCATGTACAGAGAGCATGTACAGGGGGTATGTACAGAGAGCATGTACAGAGAGTATGTACAGAGAGCATGTACAGAGAGCATGTACAGAGAGCATGTACAGGGGGTATGTACAGAGAGTATGTACAGAGAGTATGTACAGAGAGTATGTACAGAGAGTATGTACAGAGAGCATGTACAGAGAGCATGTACAGGGGGTATGTACAGAGAGCATGTACAGAGAGTATGTACAGAGAGCATGTACAGGGGGTATGTACAGAGAGTATGTACAGAGAGGATGTACAGAGAGTATGTACAGGGGGTATGTACAGAGAGTATGTACAGAGAGTATGTACAGAGAGTATGTACAGAGAGCATGTACAGAGAGTATGTACAGAGAGTATGTACAGGGGGTATGTACAGAGAGTATGTACAGGGGGTATGTACAGAGAGTATGTACAGAGAGCATGTACAGAGAGTATGTACAGAGAGTATGTACAGGGGGTATGTACAGAGAGTATGTACAGGGGTATGTACAGAGTATGTACAGAGAGTATGTACAGAGAGCATGTACAGAGTATGTACAGAGAGCATGTACAGAGAGTATGTACAGAGAGTATGTACAGGGGGTATGTACAGAGAGTATGTACAGAGAGCATGTACAGAGAGTATGTACAGAGAGTATGTACAGAGAGTATGTACAGGGGGTATGTACAGAGAGTATGTACAGGGGGTATGTACAGAGAGTATGTACAGAGAGCATGTACAGAGTATGTACAGAGAGCATGTACAGAGAGTATGTACAGAGAGTATGTACAGGGGGTATGTACAGAGAGTATGTACAGAGAGCATGTACAGAGAGTATGTACAGAGAGTATGTACAGGGGGTATGTACAGGGAGTATGTACAGGGAGTATGTACAGAGAGTATGTACAGAGAGTATGTACAGGGGGTATGTACAGGGGGTATGTACAGAGAGTATGTACAGAGAGTATGTACAGGGGGTATGTACAGAGAGTATGTACAGGGAGTATGTACAGAGAGTATGTACAGAGAGCATGTACAGAGAGCATGTACAGAGAGTATGTACAGAGAGTATGTACAGAGAGCATGTACAGAGAGTATGTACAGAGAGTATGTACAGGGGGTATGTACAGAGAGTATGTACAGAGAGCATGTACAGAGAGCATGTGCAGAGAGCATGTACAGAGAGTATGTACAGAGAGCATGTACAGAGAGCATGTATAGAGAGTATGTACAGAGAGTATGTACAGGGGGTATGTACAGGGAGTATGTACAGAGAGCATGTACAGGGAGTATGTACAGGGGGTATGTACAGGGAGTATGTACAGAGAGCATGTACAGGGAGCATGTACAGAGAGTATGTACAGGGAGTATGTACAGAGAGTATGTACAGGGAGTATGTACAGAGAGTATGTACAGAGAGTATGTACAGAGAGCATGTACAGAGAGCATGTACAGAGAGTATGTACAGAGAGTATGTACAGAGAGTATGTACATGTACAGAGAGTATGTACAGGGAGTATGTACAGAGAGTATGTACAGAGAGTATGTACATGTACAGAGAGGATGTACAGGGAGTATGTACAGAGAGTATGTACAGAGAGTATGTACATGTACAGAGAGTATGTACAGGGAGTATGTACAGGGAGTATGTACAGAGAGTATGTACAGAGAGTATGTACAGAGAGTATGTACAGGGAGTATGTACAGGGAGTATGTACAGAGAGTATGTACAGGGAGTATGTACAGAGAGTATGTACAGGGAGTATGTACAGGGAGCATGTACAGAGAGTATGTACAGAGAGCATGTACAGGGAGTATGTACAGGGAGTATGTACAGGGAGTATGTACAGGGAGTATGTACAGAGAGTATGTACAGAGAGTATGTACAGAGAGTATGTACAGAGAGCATGTACAGAGAGCATGTACAGGGAGTATGTACAGAGAGTATGTACATGTACAGAGAGTATGTACAGAGAGTATGTACATGTACAGAGCGTATGTACAGGGAGTATGTACAGAGAGTATGTACAGGGAGTATGTACATGTACAGAGAGTATGTACAGAGAGTATGTACAGAGAGTATGTACAGGGAGTATGTACAGGGAGTATGTACAGGGAGTATGTACAGAGAGTATGTACAGAGAGTATGTACAGAGAGTATGTACAGAGAGTATGTACATGTACAGAGAGTATGTACAGAGAGTATGTACATGTACAGAGAGTATGTACAGAGAGTATGTACATGTACAGAGAGCATGTACAGGGAGTATGTACAGAGAGTATGTACATGTACAGAGAGTATGTACAGAGAGTATGTACATGTACAGAGAGCATGTACAGGGAGTATGTACAGAGAGTATGTACATGTACAGAGAGTATGTACAGAGAGTATGTACATGTACAGAGAGCATGTACAGGGAGTATGTACAGAGAGTATGTACATGTACAGAGAGTATGTACAGAGAGTATGTACAGGGAGTATGTACAGAGAGTATGTACAGAGAGTATGTACAGAGAGTATGTACAGGGAGTATGTACAGGGAGTATGTACAGAGAGTATGTACAGAGAGTATGTACAGAGAGTATGTACATGTACAGGGAGTATGTACAGGGAGTATGTACAGAGAGTATGTACATGTACAGGGAGTATGTACAGAGAGTATGTACAGAGAGCATGTACAGAGAGTATGTACAGAGAGTATGTACAGAGAGTATGTACAGAGAGTATGTACAGGGAGTATGTACAGAGAGTATGTACAGAGAGTATGTACAGAGAGTATGTACATGTACAGGGAGTATGTACAGGGAGTATGTACAGAGAGTATGTACAGAGAGTATGTACAGAGAGTATGTACAGAGAGTATGTACAGAGAGCATGTACAGAGAGTATGTACATGTACAGGGAGTATGTACAGAGAGTATGTACAGAGAGTATGTACAGGGAGTATGTACAGAGAGTATGTACAGGAGTATGTACAGGGAGTATGTACAGGGAGTATGTACAGGGAGCATGTACAGAGAGGATGTACAGAGAGCATGTACAGGGAGTATGTACAGAGAGTATGTACAGAGAGGATGTACAGAGAGTATGTACATGTACAGGGAGTATGTACAGAGAGTATGTACAGAGAGTATGTACAGGGGGTATGTACATGTACAGGGAGTATGTACAGAGAGTATGTACAGAGAGTATGTACATGTACAGAGAGGATGTACAGAGAGTATGTACAGAGAGTATGTACAGAGAGGATGTACAGAGAGTATGTACATGTACAGGGAGTATGTACAGAGAGTATGTACAGAGAGGATGTACAGAGAGTATGTACATGTACAGGGAGTATGTACAGGGAGTATGTACAGAGAGCATGTACAGAGAGTATGTACAGAGAGTATGTACATGTACAGAGAGGATGTACAGAGAGTATGTACAGAGAGTATGTACAGAGAGTATGTACAGAGAGTATGTACAGAGAGTATGTACAGAGAGTATGTACAGGGAGTATGTACAGAGAGTATGTACAGAGAGTATGTACAGAGAGTATGTACAGGGAGTATGTACAGAGAGTATGTACAGAGAGTATGTACAGGGAGTATGTACAGAGAGTATGTACAGAGAGTATGTACAGAGAGTATGTACAGGGAGTATGTACAGAGAGTATGTACAGGGAGTATGTACAGGGAGTATGTACAGGGAGTATGTACAGGGAGCATGTACAGAGAGCATGTACAGAGAGCATGTACAGGGAGTATGTACAGAGAGTATGTACAGAGAGGATGTACAGAGAGCATGTACAGGGAGTATGTACAGGGAGCATGTACAGAGAGTATGTACAGAGAGCATGTACAGAGAGTATGTACAGGGAGTATGTACAGAGAGTATGTACAGGGAGTATGTACAGGGAGTATGTACAGAGAGTATGTACAGAGAGTATGTACAGAGAGTATGTACAGAGAGTATGTACAGGGAGCATGTACAGAGAGTATGTACAGAGAGTATGTACAGGGAGTATGTACAGAGAGTATGTACAGAGAGTATGTACAGGGAGCATGTACAGAGAGCATGTACAGAGAGTATGTACAGAGAGTATGTACAGGGAGTATGTACAGGGAGTATGTACAGGGAGTATGTACAGAGAGTATGTACAGAGAGTATGTACAGGGAGCATGTACAGAGAGTATGTACAGAGAGCATGTACAGAGAGTATGTACAGGGAGTATGTACAGAGAGTATGTACAGGGAGTATGTACAGAGAGTATGTACAGAGAGCATGTACAGAGAGTATGTACAGGGAGTATGTACAGAGAGTATGTACAGAGAGTATGTACAGGGAGTATGTACAGGGAGTATGTACAGAGAGGATGTACAGGGAGTATGTACAGGGAGCATGTACAGAGAGTATGTACAGAGAGGATGTACAGGGAGTATGTACAGAGAGTATGTACAGGGAGTATGTACAGGGAGTATGTACAGAGAGTATGTACAGAGAGTATGTACAGGGAGTATGTACAGAGAGTATGTACAGGGGGTATGTACAGAGAGTATGTACAGGGAGGTATGTACAGAGAGTATGTACAGGGGGTATGTACAGAGAGTATGTACAGAGAGTATGTACATGTACAGGGAGTATGTACAGAGAGTATGTACAGAGAGTATGTACAGAGAGTATGTACAGGGAGTATGTACAGAGAGTATGTACAGGGGTATGTACAGAGAGTATGTACAGAGAGTATGTACAGAGAGGATGTACAGGGAGTATGTACAGAGAGTATGTACAGAGAGGATGTACAGGGAGTATGTACAGAGAGTATGTACAGGGGGTATGTACAGAGAGTATGTACAGAGAGTATGTACAGAGAGGATGTACAGGGAGTATGTACAGAGAGTATGTACAGAGAGTATGTACAGGGAGTATGTACAGAGAGTATGTACAGGGAGTATGTACAGAGAGTATGTACAGGGGGTATGTACAGAGAGTATGTACAGAGAGTATGTACAGAGAGTATGTACAGAGAGCATGTACAGGGAGTATGTACAGAGAGTATGTACAGAGAGTATGTACAGGGAGTATGTACAGAGAGTATGTACAGAGAGTATGTACAGAGAGTATGTACAGAGAGTATGTACAGGGAGTATGTACAGAGAGTATGTACAGAGAGTATGTACAGGGAGTATGTACAGAGAGTATGTACAGAGAGTATGTACAGAGAGTATGTACAGGGGGCATGTACAGGGAGTATGTACAGAGAGTATGTACAGAGAGTATGTACAGAGAGTATGTACAGAGAGTATGTACAGGGAGTATGTACAGAGAGTATGTACAGAGAGTATGTACAGGGGGCATGTACAGGGAGTATGTACAGAGAGTATGTACAGAGAGTATGTACAGAGAGTATGTACAGAGAGTATGTACAGGGAGTATGTACAGAGAGTATGTACAGAGAGTATGTACAGGGGGCATGTACAGGGAGTATGTACAGAGAGTATGTACAGAGAGTATGTACAGAGAGTATGTACAGGGAGTATGTACAGGGAGTATGTACAGAGAGTATGTACAGAGAGTATGTACAGAGAGTATGTACAGAGAGTATGTACAGGGAGTATGTACAGAGAGTATGTACAGAGAGCATGTACAGAGAGGATGTACAGGGAGTATGTACAGAGAGTATGTACAGAGAGTATGTACAGGGAGTATGTACAGGGAGCATGTACAGAGAGTATGTACAGAGAGCATGTACAGAGAGCATGTACAGAGAGCATGTACAGAGAGGATGTACAGAGAGGATGTACAGAGAGCATGTACAGAGAGGATGTACAGAGAGGATGTACAGAGAGCATGTACAGAGAGCATGTACAGAGAGCATGTACAGAGAGCATGTACAGAGAGGATGTACAGAGAGGATGTACAGAGAGGATGTACAGAGAGGATGTACAGAGAGGATGTACAGAGAGCATGTACAGAGAGGATGTACAGAGAGGATGTACAGAGAGCATGTACAGAGAGCATGTACAGAGAGCATGTACAGAGAGATGTACAGAGAGGATGTACAGAGAGCATGTACAGAGAGCATGTACAGAGAGGATGTACAGAGAGGATGTACAGAGAGCATGTACAGAGAGCTATGTACAGAGAGCATGTACAGAGAGCATGTACAGAGAGGATGTACAGAGAGTATGTACAGAGAGCATGTACAGAGAGCTATGTACAGAGAGGATGTACAGAGAGTATGTACAGAGAGCATGTACAGAGAGCATGTACAGAGAGGATGTACAGAGAGCATGTACAGAGAGTATGTACAGGGAGCATGTACAGAGAGCATGTACAGAGAGCATGTACAGAGAGTATGTACAGAGAGTATGTACAGAGAGTATGTACAGAGAGTATGTACAGAGAGGATGTACAGGGAGTATGTACAGGGAGTATGTACAGAGAGTATGTACAGAGAGTATGTACAGAGAGGATGTACAGAGAGGATGTACAGGAGTATGTACAGAGAGTATGTACAGAGAGTATGTACAGGGAGTATGTACAGAGAGTATGTACAGGAGTATGTACAGGAGTATGTACAGAGAGTATGTACAGAGAGGATGTACAGGGAGTATGTACAGAGAGTATGTACAGAGAGTATGTACAGAGAGTATGTACAGAGAGTATGTACAGAGAGTATGTACAGGGAGTATGTACAGAGAGTATGTACAGAGAGTATGTACAGGGAGTATGTACAGAGAGTATGTACAGAGAGTATGTACAGAGAGTATGTACAGAGAGTATGTACAGAGAGTATGTACAGGGAGTATGTACAGAGAGTATGTACAGAGAGTATGTACATGTACAGAGAGTATGTACAGAGAGTATGTACAGGGAGTATGTACAGAGAGTATGTACAGAGAGTATGTACAGAGAGTATGTACAGAGAGTATGTACAGAGAGTATGTACAGAGAGTATGTACAGGGAGTATGTACAGAGAGTATGTACAGAGAGTATGTACAGAGGAGTATGTACAGAGAGTATGTACAGAGAGTATGTACAGAGAGTATGTACAGAGAGTATGTACAGGGAGTATGTACAGAGAGTATGTACAGAGAGTATGTACATGTACAGAGAGTATGTACAGAGAGTATGTACAGAGAGTATGTACAGAGAGTATGTACAGGGAGCATGTACAGAGAGTATGTACAGGGAGTATGTACAGAGAGGATGTACAGGGAGTATGTACAGAGAGTATGTACAGGGAGTATGTACAGAGAGTATGTACAGAGAGTATGTACAGAGAGTATGTACAGGGAGTATGTACAGAGAGTATGTACAGAGAGTATGTACAGGGAGTATGTACAGGGAGTATGTACAGGGAGCATGTACAGAGAGCATGTACAGGAGGATGTACAGAGAGTATGTACAGAGAGTATGTACAGAGAGTATGTACAGAGAGTATGTACAGGGAGTATGTACAGGGAGTATGTACAGAGAGGATGTACAGGGAGTATGTACAGGGAGTATGTACAGAGAGTATGTACAGGGAGTATGTACAGGGAGTATGTACAGAGAGTATGTACAGAGAGTATGTACAGAGAGTATGTACAGAGAGTATGTACATGTACAGAGAGTATGTACAGAGAGTATGTACAGAGAGTATGTACATGTACAGAGAGTATGTACAGAGAGTATGTACAGAGAGTATGTACAGAGAGTATGTACAGGGAGTATGTACAGAGAGGATGTACAGAGAGTATGTACAGAGAGTATGTACAGGGAGTATGTACAGAGAGTATGTACAGGGAGTATGTACAGGGAGTATGTACAGGGAGTATGTACAGAGAGGATGTACAGGGAGTATGTACAGGGGGTATGTACAGGGGGTATGTACAGAGAGTATGTACAGAGAGTATGTACAGGGGGTATGTACAGGGAGTATGTACAGGGGGTATGTACAGGGAGTATGTACAGAGAGTATGTACAGGGAGTATGTACAGGGAGTATGTACAGAGTGGATGTACAGGGAGTATGTACAGGGGTATGTACAGGGGGTATGTACAGAGAGTATGTACAGGGGGTATGTACAGAGAGTATGTACAGGGAGTATGTACATGTACAGAGAGGATGTACAGAGAGGATGTACAGGAGTATGTACAGAGAGTATGTACAGAGAGTATGTACAGGGAGCATGTACAGGGAGTATGTACAGGGAGCATGTACAGGGAGTATGTACAGAGAGTATGTACAGAGAGTATGTACAGAGAGTATGTACAGAGAGTATGTACAGGGAGTATGTACAGGGAGCATGTACAGAGAGCATGTACAGGGAGCATGTACAGAGAGTATGTACAGAGAGGATGTACAGAGAGCATGTACAGGGAGTATGTACAGGGAGCATGTACAGAGAGTATGTACAGAGAGCATGTACAGAGAGTATGTACAGAGAGCATGTACAGAGAGTATGTACAGGGAGTATGTACAGAGAGGATGTACAGAGAGCATGTACAGAGAGTATGTACAGGGAGTATGTACAGGGAGCATGTACAGGGAGTATGTACAGAGAGTATGTACAGAGAGTATGTACAGAGAGTATGTACAGAGAGTATGTACAGAGAGTATGTACAGGGAGCATGTACAGGGAGTATGTACAGGGAGCATGTACAGGGAGTATGTACAGAGAGTATGTACAGAGAGTATGTACAGAGAGTATGTACAGAGAGTATGTACAGGGAGTATGTACAGGGAGCATGTACAGAGAGCATGTACAGGGAGCATGTACAGAGAGTATGTACAGAGAGGATGTACAGAGAGCATGTACAGGGAGTATGTACAGGGAGCATGTACAGAGAGTATGTACAGAGAGCATGTACAGAGAGTATGTACAGAGAGCATGTACAGAGAGTATGTACAGAGAGTATGTACATGTACAGAGAGTATGTACAGAGAGTATGTACAGGGAGTATGTACAGAGAGGATGTACAGAGAGCATGTACAGAGAGTATGTACAGAGAGTATGTACAGAGAGTATGTACAGAGAGTATGTACAGGGAGTATGTACAGAGAGTATGTACAGGGAGTATGTACAGAGAGTATGTACAGAGAGTATGTACAGGGAGTATGTACAGAGAGTATGTACAGGGAGTATGTACAGGGAGCATGTACAGAGAGTATGTACAGGGAGTATGTACAGAGAGCATGTACAGAGAGGATGTACAGGGAGTATGTACAGAGAGTATGTACAGGGAGTATGTACAGGGAGTATGTACAGGGAGTATGTACAGAGAGTATGTACAGAGAGGATGTACAGAGAGGATGTACAGAGAGGATGTACAGAGAGGATGTACAGGGAGTATGTACAGAGAGCATGTACAGAGAGGATGTACAGGGAGTATGTACAGAGAGTATGTACAGGGAGTATGTACAGGGAGTATGTACAGGGAGTATGTACAGGGAGTATGTACAGAGAGTATGTACAGAGAGCATGTACAGAGAGGATGTACAGGGAGTATGTACAGAGAGGATGTACAGGGAGTATGTACAGGGAGCATGTACAGGGAGTATGTACAGGGAGTATGTACAGAGAGCATGTACAGGGAGTATGTACAGAGAGTATGTACATGTACAGAGAGTATGTACAGAGAGTATGTACAGGGAGTATGTACAGAGAGTATGTACAGGGAGTATGTACAGAGAGCATGTACAGGGAGTATGTACAGAGAGTATGTACATGTACAGAGAGTATGTACAGAGAGTATGTACAGAGAGTATGTACAGGGAGTATGTACAGAGAGTATGTACAGAGAGTATGTACATGTACAGAGAGCATGTACAGGAGAGCATGTACAGGGAGTATGTACAGAGAGTATGTACAGAGAGCATGTACAGGGAGCATGTACAGGGAGTATGTACAGGGAGTATGTACAGAGAGTATGTACAGGGAGTATGTACAGAGAGTATGTACAGAGAGTATGTACAGAGAGTATGTACAGAGAGTATGTACAGGGAGTATGTACAGAGAGTATGTACAGGGAGTATGTACAGAGAGTATGTACAGAGAGTATGTACAGAGAGTATGTACAGAGAGTATGTACAGAGAGTATGTACAGGGAGTATGTACAGAGAGTATGTACAGGGAGTATGTACAGAGAGTATGTACAGAGAGCATGTACAGAGAGCATGTACAGAGAGTATGTACAGAGAGTATGTACAGGGAGTATGTACAGAGAGTATGTACAGAGAGTATGTACAGAGAGTATGTACAGGGAGTATGTACAGAGAGTATGTACAGAGAGTATGTACAGAGAGTATGTACAGAGAGTATGTACAGGGAGTATGTACAGAGAGTATGTACAGAGAGTATGTACAGGGAGTATGTACAGAGAGCATGTACAGAGAGCATGTACAGAGAGTATGTACAGAGAGGATGTACAGGGAGTATGTACAGAGAGTATGTACAGGGAGTATGTACAGGGAGTATGTACAGAGAGTATGTACAGGGAGTATGTACAGGGAGTATGTACAGAGAGGATGTACAGAGAGTATGTACAGAGAGTATGTACAGGGAGTATGTACAGAGAGTATGTACAGGGAGTATGTACAGAGAGTATGTACAGAGAGTATGTACAGAGAGGATGTACAGGGAGTATGTACAGAGAGTATGTACAGAGAGTATGTACAGAGAGGATGTACAGGGAGTATGTACAGAGAGTATGTACAGAGAGTATGTACAGAGAGTATGTACAGGGAGTATGTACAGAGAGTATGTACATGTACAGAGAGTATGTACAGGGAGTATGTACAGGGAGTATGTACAGAGAGGATGTACAGAGAGGATGTACAGGGAGTATGTACAGGGAGCATGTACAGGGAGCATGTACAGGGAGTATGTACAGGGAGTATGTACAGGGAGTATGTACAGGGAGTATGTACAGAGAGGATGTACAGAGAGTATGTACAGGGAGTATGTACAGGGAGCATGTACAGGGAGTATGTACAGGGAGTATGTACAGGGAGTATGTACAGGGAGTATGTACAGAGAGGATGTACAGGGAGTATGTACAGGGAGCATGTACAGAGAGTATGTACAGAGAGTATGTACAGGGAGTATGTACAGGAGTATGTACAGAGAGTATGTACAGAGAGGATGTACAGGGAGTATGTACATGTACAGAGAGGATGTACATGTACAGAGAGTATGTACATGTACAGAGAGTATGTACATGTACAGAGAGGATGTACAGGGAGTATGTACAGGGAGTATGTACAGGGAGTATGTACAGAGAGTATGTACAGGGGGTATGTACAGAGAGGATGTACAGAGAGGATGTACAGAGAGTATGTACAGGGAGTATGTACATGTACAGAGAGCATGTACAGAGAGTATGTACATGTACAGAGAGTATGTACATGTACAGAGAGGATGTACAGGGAGTATGTACAGGGAGTATGTACATGTACAGAGAGTATGTACATGTACAGAGAGTATGTACATGTACAGAGAGGATGTACAGGGAGTATGTACAGGGAGTATGTACAGGGAGTATGTACAGAGAGGATGTACAGAGAGGATGTACAGAGAGTATGTACAGGGAGTATGTACAGGGAGCATGTACAGAGAGGATGTACAGGGAGTATGTACAGAGAGTATGTACAGAGAGCATGTACAGAGAGCATGTACAGAGAGTATGTACAGAGAGTATGTACAGGGAGCATGTACAGAGAGTATGTACAGGGAGTATGTACAGGGAGCATGTACAGGGAGTATGTACAGAGAGTATGTACAGAGAGTATGTACAGAGAGTATGTACATGTACAGAGAGTATGTACAGAGAGTATGTACAGGGAGCATGTACAGAGAGTATGTACAGGGAGTATGTACAGGGAGCATGTACAGGGAGTATGTACAGGGAGTATGTACAGGGAGTATGTACAGAGAGGATGTACAGGGAGTATGTACAGAGAGTATGTACAGAGAGTATGTACAGAGAGGATGTACAGAGAGGATGTACAGGGAGTATGTACAGAGAGTATGTACAGGGAGTATGTACAGGGAGCATGTACAGGGAGTATGTACAGGGAGTATGTACAGAGAGTATGTACAGAGAGGATGTACAGGGAGTATGTACAGAGAGTATGTACAGAGAGTATGTACAGAGAGTATGTACAGAGAGGATGTACAGGGAGTATGTACAGAGAGTATGTACAGAGAGTATGTACAGAGAGTATGTACAGAGAGTATGTACAGGGAGTATGTACAGAGAGTATGTACAGAGAGTATGTACAGAGAGTATGTACAGAGAGGATGTACAGGGAGTATGTACAGAGAGTATGTACAGAGAGTATGTACAGGGAGTATGTACAGAGAGTATGTACAGAGAGTATGTACATGTACAGAGAGTATGTACAGGAGCATGTACAGGGAGTATGTACAGGGAGTATGTACAGAGAGTATGTACAGGGAGGATGTACAGAGAGTATGTACAGAGAGTATGTACAGAGAGTATGTACAGAGAGTATGTACAGAGAGGATGTACAGGGAGTATGTACAGAGAGTATGTACAGGGAGTATGTACAGAGAGTATGTACAGAGAGTATGTACAGAGAGTATGTACAGGGAGTATGTACAGAGAGTATGTACAGAGAGTATGTACAGAGAGTATGTACAGAGAGTATGTACAGGGAGTATGTACAGAGAGTATGTACAGAGAGTATGTACAGAGAGTATGTACAGGGAGTATGTACAGAGAGTATGTACAGAGAGTATGTACAGAGAGTATGTACAGAGAGTATGTACAGAGAGTATGTACAGGGGGTATGTACAGAGAGTATGTACAGAGAGTATGTACAGGGAGTATGTACAGAGAGTATGTACAGAGAGGATGTACAGGGGGTATGTACAGAGAGTATGTACAGAGAGTATGTACAGGGAGTATGTACAGAGAGTATGTACAGAGAGTATGTACAGGGAGTATGTACAGAGAGGATGTACAGGGAGCATGTACAGGGAGTATGTACAGAGAGTATGTACAGAGAGTATGTACAGAGAGTATGTACATGTACAGAGAGTATGTACAGAGAGTATGTACATGTACAGAGAGTATGTACAGAGAGTATGTACATGTACAGAGAGTATGTACAGAGAGTATGTACAGAGAGTATGTACAGAGAGTATGTACAGAGAGTATGTACATGTACAGAGAGTATGTACATGTACAGAGAGTATGTACAGAGAGTATGTACATGTACAGAGAGTATGTACAGAGAGTATGTACATGTACAGAGAGTATGTACATGTACAGAGAGTATGTACAGAGAGTATGTACATGTACAGAGAGTATGTACAGAGAGTATGTACAGGGAGTATGTACAGAGAGTATGTACATGTACAGGGAGTATGTACAGAGAGGATGTACAGAGAGTATGTACAGAGAGTATGTACAGAGAGGATGTACAGGGAGCATGTACAGGGAGTATGTACAGAGAGTATGTACAGAGAGGATGTACAGAGAGGATGTACAGGGAGCATGTACAGGGAGTATGTACAGAGAGGATGTACAGGGAGTATGTACAGGGGGTATGTACAGAGAGTATGTACAGAGAGTATGTACAGGGGGTATGTACAGAGAGTATGTACAGAGAGTATGTACAGAGAGTATGTACAGAGAGTATGTACAGAGAGTATGTACAGGGAGTATGTACAGAGAGTATGTACAGAGAGTATGTACAGAGAGTATGTACAGAGAGTATGTACAGAGAGGATGTACAGGGAGTATGTACAGAGAGTATGTACAGGGAGTATGTACAGAGAGTATGTACAGAGAGTATGTACAGAGAGTATGTACAGGGAGTATGTACAGAGAGTATGTACAGAGAGGATGTACAGGGAGCATGTACAGGGAGTATGTACAGAGAGTATGTACAGAGAGGATGTACAGAGAGGATGTACAGGGAGCATGTACAGGGAGTATGTACAGAGAGTATGTACAGAGAGTATGTACATGTACAGAGAGTATGTACAGAGAGTATGTACAGAGAGTATGTACAGGGGGTATGTACAGAGAGTATGTACAGAGAGTATGTACAGGGAGTATGTACAGGGGGTATGTACAGAGAGTATGTACAGAGAGTATGTACAGAGAGTATGTACAGAGAGGATGTACAGGGAGTATGTACAGGGAGTATGTACAGAGAGGATGTACAGGGAGTATGTACAGGGAGTATGTACAGAGAGGATGTACAGAGAGTATGTACAGAGAGGATGTACAGGGAGCATGTACAGGGAGTATGTACAGAGAGTATGTACAGAGAGTATGTACAGAGAGTATGTACAGGGAGTATGTACAGAGAGGATGTACAGAGAGTATGTACAGAGAGGATGTACAGGGAGTATGTACAGAGAGTATGTACAGGGAGTATGTACAGAGAGTATGTACAGAGAGTATGTACAGAGAGTATGTACAGAGAGCATGTACAGAGAGTATGTACAGAGAGTATGTACATGTACAGAGAGTATGTACAGGGAGTATGTACAGAGAGGATGTACAGGGAGTATGTACAGGGAGTATGTACAGAGAGTATGTACATGTACAGAGAGTATGTACAGGGAGTATGTACAGAGAGTATGTACATGTACAGAGAGTATGTACAGGGAGTATGTACAGGGAGTATGTACAGAGAGTATGTACATGTACAGAGAGTATGTACAGGGAGTATGTACAGAGAGCATGTACAGAGAGTATGTACAGAGAGTATGTACATGTACAGAGAGTATGTACAGGGAGTATGTACAGAGAGGATGTACAGGGAGTATGTACAGGGAGTATGTACAGAGAGTATGTACATGTACAGAGAGTATGTACAGGGAGTATGTACAGAGAGTATGTACATGTACAGAGAGTATGTACAGGGAGTATGTACAGGGAGTATGTACAGAGAGTATGTACATGTACAGAGAGTATGTACAGGGAGTATGTACAGAGAGGATGTACAGAGAGTATGTACAGAGAGTATGTACAGAGAGTATGTACAGAGAGTATGTACATGTACAGAGAGTATGTACAGAGAGTATGTACAGAGAGTATGTACAGAGAGTATGTACAGAGAGTATGTACAGAGAGTATGTACAGAGAGCATGTACAGAGAGTATGTACAGAGAGCATGTACAGAGAGCATGTACAGAGAGTATGTACAGAGAGTATGTACATGTACAGAGAGTATGTACAGAGAGTATGTACATGTACAGAGAGTATGTACAGGGAGTATGTACAGGGAGTATGTACAGAGAGTATGTACAGGGAGTATGTACAGGGAGTATGTACAGGGAGTATGTACAGGGAGCATGTACAGAGAGGATGTACAGAGAGTATGTACAGATGTACAGAGAGTATGTACAGGGAGTATGTACAGAGAGTATGTACATGTACAGAGAGTATGTACAGGGAGTATGTACAGGGAGCATGTACAGAGAGGATGTACAGAGAGTATGTACATGTACAGAGAGGATGTACAGAGAGTATGTACAGAGAGCATGTACAGAGAGTATGTACAGGGAGTATGTACAGAGAGTATGTACAGAGAGTATGTACAGGGAGTATGTACAGAGAGGATGTACAGAGAGTATGTACAGAGAGTATGTACAGAGAGTATGTACAGAGAGTATGTACAGAGAGTATGTACAGAGAGCATGTACAGAGAGTATGTACAGAGAGCATGTACAGAGAGCATGTACAGAGAGTATGTACAGAGAGTATGTACAGGGAGTATGTACAGAGAGTATGTACAGGGAGTATGTACAGAGAGTATGTACAGGGAGTATGTACAGGAGAGTATGTACAGAGAGTATGTACAGGGAGTATGTACAGAGAGTATGTACAGAGAGTATGTACAGGAGTATGTACAGAGAGTATGTACAGGGAGTATGTACAGAGAGGATGTACAGAGAGTATGTACAGAGAGTATGTACAGAGAGTATGTACAGAGAGTATGTACAGAGAGTATGTACAGGGAGTATGTACAGAGAGTATGTACAGAGAGCATTTACAGAGAGCATGTACAGAGAGTATGTACATGTACAGGGAGTATGTACAGAGAGTATGTACAGAGAGTATGTACAGAGAGTATGTACAGAGAGTATGTACAGAGAGTATGTACAGGGAGTATGTACAGGGAGTATGTACAGAGAGTATGTACAGAGAGTATGTACAGAGAGTATGTACAGAGAGTATGTACATGTACAGGGAGTATGTACAGAGAGTATGTACAGAGAGTATGTACAGGGAGTATGTACAGAGAGTATGTACAGAGAGTATGTACAGAGAGTATGTACAGAGAGTATGTACAGAGAGTATGTACATGTACAGGGAGTATGTACAGAGAGTATGTACAGAGAGTATGTACAGGGAGTATGTACAGAGAGTATGTACAGAGAGGATGTACAGAGAGTATGTACAGAGAGTATGTACAGAGAGTATGTACAGAGAGTATGTACAGGGAGTATGTACAGAGAGTATGTACAGAGAGTATGTACAGGGAGTATGTACAGAGAGTATGTACAGAGAGTTATGTACAGGGAGTATGTACAGAGAGTATGTACAGAGAGGATGTACAGAGAGTATGTACAGAGAGTATGTACAGAGAGTATGTACATGTACAGAGAGTATGTACAGAGAGCATGTACAGAGAGTATGTACAGGGAGTATGTACAGAGAGTATGTACAGAGAGTATGTACAGAGAGTATGTACAGGGAGTATGTACAGAGAGTATGTACAGAGAGGATGTACAGAGAGTATGTACAGAGAGTATGTACAGAGAGTATGTACAGAGAGTATGTACAGAGAGTATGTACAGGGAGTATGTACATGTACAGAGAGTATGTACAGGGAGTATGTACAGAGAGTATGTACATGTACAGAGAGTATGTACAGGGAGTATGTACAGAGAGTATGTACATGTACAGAGAGTATGTACAGGGAGTATGTACAGAGAGTATGTACAGAGAGTATGTACAGAGAGTATGTACAGAGAGTATGTACATGTACAGGGAGTATGTACAGGGAGTATGTACAGAGAGTATGTACAGAGAGTATGTACAGAGAGTATGTACAGAGAGTATGTACAGAGAGTATGTACAGGGAGTATGTACAGAGAGTATGTACAGAGAGTATGTACAGAGAGTATGTACAGGGAGTATGTACAGAGAGTATGTACATGTACAGAGAGTATGTACAGGGAGTATGTACAGAGAGTATGTACAGGGAGTATGTACAGAGAGTATGTACATGTACAGAGAGTATGTACAGGGAGTATGTACAGAGAGTATGTACATGTACAGAGAGTATGTACAGGGAGTATGTACAGAGAGTATGTACATGTACAGAGAGTATGTACAGGGAGTATGTACAGAGAGTATGTACAGGGAGTATGTACAGAGAGTATGTACATGTACAGAGAGTATGTACAGGGAGTATGTACAGAGAGTATGTACATGTACAGAGAGTATGTACAGGGAGTATGTACAGAGAGTATGTACATGTACAGAGAGTATGTACAGGGAGTATGTACAGAGAGTATGTACATGTACAGAGAGTATGTACAGAGAGTATGTACAGAGAGTATGTACAGAGAGTATGTACAGAGAGTATGTACATGTACAGAGAGTATGTACAGAGAGTATGTACAGAGAGTATGTACAGGGAGTATGTACAGAGAGTATGTACAGAGAGTATGTACAGGGAGTATGTACAGAGAGTATGTACATGTACAGAGAGTATGTACAGGGAGTATGTACAGGGAGTATGTACAGAGAGTATGTACAGAGAGTATGTACAGAGAGTATGTACATGTACAGGGAGTATGTACAGAGAGTATGTACATGTACAGGGAGTATGTACAGGGAGTATGTACAGAGAGTATGTACAGAGAGTATGTACAGGAGAGTATGTACAGAGAGTATGTACAGAGAGTATGTACAGGGAGTATGTACAGAGAGTATGTACATGTACAGGGAGTATGTACAGAGAGTATGTACATGTACAGAGAGTATGTACAGGGAGTATGTACAGAGAGTATGTACATGTACAGAGAGTATGTACAGGGAGTATGTACAGAGAGTATGTACAGGGAGTATGTACAGAGAGTATGTACAGGGAGTATGTACAGAGAGTATGTACAGGGAGTATGTACAGAGAGTATGTACAGGAGTATGTACAGGAGAGTATGTACAGAGAGTATGTACAGAGAGTATGTACAGGGAGTATGTACAGAGAGTATGTACATGTACAGAGAGTATGTACAGGGAGTATGTACAGAGAGTATGTACATGTACAGAGAGTATGTACAGGAGAGTATGTACAGGGAGTATGTACAGGGAGTATGTACATGTACAGAGAGTATGTACAGAGAGTATGTACAGGGAGTATGTACAGAGAGTATGTACAGGGAGTATGTACATGTACAGAGAGTATGTACAGAGAGTATGTACAGAGGAGTATGTACAGAGAGTATGTACAGAGAGTATGTACAGAGAGTATGTACAGAGAGTATGTACAGGGAGTATGTACAGAGAGTATGTACAGAGAGTATGTACAGAGAGTATGTACAGGGAGTATGTACAGAGAGTATGTACAGAGAGTATGTACAGAGAGTATGTACAGGAGTATGTACAGGGAGTATGTACATGTACAGAGAGTATGTACAGAGAGTATGTACAGAGAGTATGTACAGAGAGTATGTACAGGGAGTATGTACATGTACAGGGAGTATGTACAGAGAGTATGTACAGAGAGTATGTACAGAGAGTATGTACAGAGAGTATGTACAGAGAGTATGTACAGGAGAGTATGTACAGAGAGTATGTACAGAGAGTATGTACAGGAGAGTATGTACAGGGAGTATGTACAGAGAGTATGTACAGAGAGTATGTACAGAGAGTATGTACAGGGAGTATGTACAGGGAGTATGTACAGAGAGTATGTACAGGGAGTATGTACAGAGAGTATGTACAGAGGAGTATGTACAGGGAGTATGTACAGAGAGTATGTACAGAGAGTATGTACAGAGAGTATGTACAGAGAGTATGTACAGAGAGTATGTACATGTACAGAGAGTATGTACAGAGAGCATGTACAGGGAGTATGTACAGGGAGTATGTACAGAGAGTATGTACAGGGAGTATGTACAGGAGTATGTACAGAGAGTATGTACAGAGAGTATGTACAGAGAGTATGTACAGAGAGTATGTACATGTACAGGAGTATGTACAGAGAGTATGTACAGAGAGTATGTACAGAGAGTATGTACATGTACAGAGAGTATGTACAGGGAGTATGTACAGAGAGTATGTACAGAGAGTATGTACAGAGAGTATGTACAGAGAGTATGTACATGTACAGAGAGTATGTACAGAGAGTATGTACAGAGAGTATGTACAGAGAGTATGTACAGAGAGTATGTACAGAGAGTATGTACAGGAGAGTATGTACAGAGAGTATGTACATGTACAGAGAGTATGTACAGAGAGTATGTACAGAGAGTATGTACAGGGAGTATGTACAGAGAGTATGTACAGGGAGTATGTACAGGGAGTATGTACAGAGAGTATGTACAGAGAGTATGTACAGAGAGCATGTACAGAGAGTATGTACAGAGAGTATGTACAGGGAGTATGTACAGAGAGTATGTACAGGGAGTATGTACAGGGAGTATGTACATGTACAGAGAGTATGTACATGTACAGGGAGTATGTACAGAGAGTATGTACAGGGAGTATGTACAGGGAGTATGTACAGAGGAGTATGTACAGAGAGGATGTACAGGGAGTATGTACAGGGAGCATGTACAGGGAGTATGTACAGAGAGTATGTACAGAGAGTATGTACAGGGAGTATGTACAGGGAGTATGTACAGGGAGTATGTACAGAGAGGTATGTACAGGGAGTATGTACAGGGAGCATGTACAGGGAGTATGTACAGAGAGTATGTACAGAGAGTATGTACATGTACAGAGAGTATGTACAGGGAGTATGTACAGAGGAGTATGTACAGAGAGTATGTACAGGGAGTATGTACAGAGAGTATGTACAGGGAGTATGTACAGGGAGTATGTACATGTACAGAGAGTATGTACATGTACAGGGAGTATGTACAGAGAGTATGTACAGGGAGTATGTACAGAGAGTATGTACATGTACAGAGAGTATGTACAGGGAGTATGTACAGGGAGTATGTACAGAGAGTATGTACATGTACAGAGAGTATGTACAGGGAGTATGTACATGTACAGAGAGTATGTACAGAGGAGTATGTACAGGGAGTATGTACAGAGAGTATGTACAGAGAGTATGTACAGGGAGTATGTACAGAGAGTATGTACAGGGAGTATGTACAGGGAGTATGTACATGTACAGAGAGTATGTACAGAGAGTATGTACAGGGAGTATGTACAGAGAGTATGTACAGGGAGTATGTACAGGGAGTATGTACAGAGAGTATGTACAGGGAGTATGTACAGAGAGTATGTACAGGGAGTATGTACAGAGAGTATGTACAGGAGAGTATGTACAGAGAGTATGTACAGGGAGTATGTACAGGGAGTATGTACAGAGAGTATGTACAGGGAGTATGTACAGGGAGTATGTACAGGGAGTATGTACAGAGGAGTATGTACAGAGAGTATGTACAGGGAGTATGTACAGAGAGTATGTACAGAGAGTATGTACAGAGAGTATGTACAGAGAGTATGTACAGAGAGTATGTACAGAGAGTATGTACAGGGAGTATGTAATGTACAGGAGAGTATGTACAGGGAGTATGTACAGAGAGTATGTACAGAGAGTATGTACAGGGAGTATGTACAGGGAGTATGTACAGAGAGTATGTACAGAGAGTATGTACAGAGAGTATGTACAGGGAGTATGTACAGGGAGTATGTACAGAGAGTATGTACAGAGAGTATGTACAGGGAGTATGTACAGAGAGTATGTACAGAGAGTATGTACAGAGAGTATGTACAGAGAGTATGTACAGAGAGTATGTACAGAGAGTATGTACAGAGAGCATGTACAGAGAGTATGTACAGGGAGTATGTACAGAGAGTATGTACAGAGAGTATGTACAGGGAGTATGTACAGGGAGTATGTACAGAGAGTATGTACAGAGAGTATGTACAGAGAGTATGTACAGGGAGTATGTACAGAGAGTATGTACAGAGAGTATGTACAGAGAGTATGTACAGAGAGTATGTACAGGGAGTATGTACAGAGAGTATGTACAGAGAGTATGTACAGAGAGTATGTACAGAGAGTATGTACAGAGAGTATGTACAGAGAGTATGTACATGTACAGAGAGTATGTACAGGGAGTATGTACAGAGAGTATGTACAGGGAGTATGTACATGTACAGGGAGTATGTACAGGGAGTATGTACATGTACAGGGAGTATGTACAGAGAGTATGTACATGTACAGAGAGTATGTACAGAGAGTATGTACAGAGAGTATGTACAGGGAGTATGTACATGTACAGGGAGTATGTACAGGAGTATGTATGTACAGAGAGTATGTACAGGGAGTATGTACAGTACAGGGAGTATGTACAGAGAGTATGTACAGAGAGTATGTACATGTACAGAGAGTATGTACAGGGGAGTATGTACAGAGAGTATGTACAGAGAGTATGTACATGTACAGAGAGTATGTACAGGGAGTATGTACAGGGAGTATGTACAGAGAGTATGTACAGAGAGTATGTACAGAGAGTATGTACAGAGAGTATGTACAGGGAGTATGTACAGAGAGTATGTACAGAGAGTATGTACAGAGAGTATGTACAGAGAGTATGTACAGAGAGTATGTACAGAGAGTATGTACAGAGAGTATGTACAGAGAGTATGTACAGGGAGTATGTACAGAGAGTATGTACAGAGAGTATGTACAGAGAGTATGTACAGGGAGTATGTACAGAGAGTATGTACAGAGAGTATGTACAGGGAGTATGTACAGAGAGTATGTACAGGGAGTATGTACAGAGAGTATGTACAGAGAGTATGTACAGAGAGTATGTACAGGGAGTATGTACAGGGAGTATGTACAGAGAGTATGTACAGGGAGTATGTACAGAGAGTATGTACAGAGAGTATGTACATGTACAGAGAGTATGTACAGAGAGTATGTACAGGGAGTAGTATGTACAGAGAGTATGTACAGAGAGTATGTACAGAGAGTATGTACATGTACAGAGAGTATGTACAGGAGTATGTACAGAGAGTATGTACAGAGAGTATGTACAGAGAGTATGTACAGGAGTATGTACAGGGAGTATGTACAGAGAGTATGTACAGAGAGTATGTACAGGAGAGTATGTACAGAGAGTATGTACAGAGAGTATGTACAGAGAGTATGTACAGAGGAGTATGTACAGAGAGTATGTACAGGGAGTATGTACAGAGAGTATGTACAGAGAGTATGTACAGAGAGTATGTACAGAGAGTATGTACAGAGAGTATGTACAGAGAGTATGTACAGAGAGTATGTACAGAGAGTATGTACAGAGTAGTACAGAGAGTATGTACAGAGAGTATGTACAGAGAGTATGTACAGAGAGTATGTACAGAGAGTATGTACAGGGAGTATGTACAGAGAGTATGTACAGAGAGTATGTACAGAGAGTATGTACAGAGAGTATGTACAGAGAGTATGTACAGAGAGTATGTACAGAGAGTATGTACAGAGAGTATGTACAGGGAGTATGTACAGGGAGTATGTACAGAGAGTATGTACAGAGAGTATGTACAGAGAGTATGTACAGGGAGTATGTACAGAGAGTATGTACAGAGAGTATGTACAGAGAGTATGTACAGAGAGTATGTACAGAGAGTATGTACAGAGAGTATGTACAGAGAGTATGTACAGAGAGTATGTACAGAGAGTATGTACAGAGAGTATGTACAGAGAGTATGTACAGAGAGTATGTACAGGGAGTATGTACAGAGAGTATGTACAGAGAGTATGTACAGGGAGTATGTACAGGGAGTATGTACAGAGAGTATGTACAGAGAGTATGTACAGAGAGTATGTACAGGAGAGTATGTACAGAGAGTATGTACAGGAGTATGTACAGAGAGTATGTACAGGGAGTATGTACAGAGAGTATGTACAGGAGTATGTACATGTACAGGGAGTATGTACAGAGAGTATGTACAGAGAGTATGTACATGTACAGAGAGTATGTACAGGGAGTATGTACAGAGAGTATGTACATGTACAGGGAGTATGTACAGAGAGTATGTACAGAGAGTATGTACAGAGAGTATGTACAGAGAGTATGTACAGAGAGTATGTACAGAGAGTATGTACAGAGAGTATGTACAGAGAGTATGTACAGAGGAGTATGTACAGAGTGTACAGGGAGTATGTACAGAGAGTATGTACAGAGAGTATGTACAGATGTACAGAGAGTATGTACAGGGAGTATGTACAGAGAGTATGTACAGAGAGTATGTACAGAGTATGTACAGAGAGTATGTACAGGAGAGTATGTACAGGGGAGTATGTACAGAGAGTATGTACAGAGGAGTATGTACAGAGAGTATGTACAGAGAGTATGTACAGAGAGTATGTACAGGAGTATGTACAGAGAGTATGTACAGGGAGTATGTACAGGGAGTATGTACAGAGTTGTACAGAGAGTATGTACAGTAAGGTAGAGTATGTACAGAGAGTATGTACAGGGAGTATGTACAGGGAGTATGTACAGAGAGTATGTACAGAGAGGATGTACAGGGAGTATGTACAGGGAGTATGTACAGGGAGTATGTACAGAGAGTATGTACAGAGAGTATGTACAGGGAGTATGTACAGGAGAGTATGTACAGAGAGTATGTACAGAGAGTATGTACAGGGAGTATGTACAGAGAGTATGTAC